>NC_133348.1:32007446-32107446 GCF_030506205.2 Paramisgurnus dabryanus
CCTTAGTAATTCGTGTTGTAAATAGTCTCAGACGCAAAATTTATGGAAGGAAAACTCCTACAAGTGCAAATACAATAAGGTCAGTCGCAAAAATAACCATGTCCACGTCTTTTCTGCGCTAATTTTTCACTGAGTGTCTTTTAGGGGTGTGCATTGGCACTGCCCTCACAATTCAATTCAATTACGATTCAACAGGTAACGATTCAATTCAATTCGATTCTACTATGCATTGCGATGCATCAGAATTCTACTGTACACAACAAGGCAAATTTTTAATAAGTCAAGTAGTAAACTCAAGTGCAACTATTCTCAATAAAAACGGAAGCTTAGCAGCTTTAAGACAATGACAATTATATACCTGAGATGAGAATTTTACACACAGCGTAAGTCTTGTCTAGTTGCCCATTAACTTCATAGAATCCGAAATGTGCCCATATGTCCACTTTCCATGGAAAAGGGTGCGTTTTTATTTACCCGTCTATCACTGTCATCTCTCTCCGCCTCAGCCGTTTTGATTGTTGTTGTTATGCCCCCGGAAGTAATTGAAACTTCACAACTTTATTGTCCACTCGAGGCCAGAAAATAAACAGTTACATAATCGATTATGGCACTTTGCTGCATCGATGCTGAATTGTGCATGCCCGTATTGCGATGCATTGCCGAATCGATTATTGTTGACACCCCTAGTGTCTTTAGTAAATCATGATAGTAGTTTTTAACAGCAGAAGTGTATATTATTGAATTATATAAGGAAATGAAGAGTATAAGTTTTAAAATGTATTTAAAACAGGGTGGTTATCTTGTCAAAAGTTAAACTACAAAACGTGTAAGCCGTTTCTTTAAATTTCAGTGATGAAACTGAAAATATCTGCACCGAACCTATATTTATGCCTGACACTACTGTCTTTCTTGTGATTTAATATTATGGTCGGTGTTCACTTTCAAATGATAGCAAAGAGATTCCTGAAATAAATAATATCATCAGGTCTTTTTTGTATCTAAAGTGAATACAGACATGATCAAAGTCAAAGTAAGCAAGCAGGTATTTCTGTGGTAAATAATAACATTATAAATAATAAATCATTAATTTCAGTGTTTTTCTTGTTATAAATTAATGTTTAATGAATTGTGTATAAAGCTTAGTTTTTATCATTTCTCATTTGTCGTTTTTTTTGGTCATGACTGCTTTGACGCGCTAAATCTCCAAATTAAATAAAAAACTGAATTGTAGCCGGGGTTTCCAAGGTAGGATCACCTTTGTTATTTTTTTAGGTTTAGTTACAAAATGTTTTTGTGTGATGTTCTGTAGATCGTGGCTTTAAAATGTTATGAGAAATGATTAAACATTTTACCTTAAAAATATATATAAATGCATCGTCAGTTTTGTCTTCGTTTATTACAGTTTTGGTCACTTTATCAGAAAGTTGTTTATGTGTGCTGCTCGTGAAAGAAAATAAAAGTTACCAATTTGTACCTGGTTTGGTCCCTCCCAACCCATGCACACACACATAGATGATTCGACTATCGGTCGACTATGGAAAGATTCGACAAGTCTGATTCGAATATGTAAATCCTTAGTTGAGGACACCCCTAAAACCCATGATGAACACAGAAATTGTGATTTAGTTATAGTAACATGGTCGTTGACAGAGGTGAAAATGAATAACATATTTAGTTTTTATATTAAATTACAGAGTTTAAAATAAAGAGCATGCATGCTCGAAATGTCACACGTTATGGGAAAGTCTTTTATTAAATACATTTTTGATACTTTTGGAGCTTTGGTGTGCCAACTTTACATATATGTGACCCAGGACCACAAAACCCTCATAAGGGTCAATTTTTTAAATAAATTAGATACATCATGCTGAATAAATAATTTTTTCTGATAATACTTTAAAATTTAAAAAATCTCAAAGTATGTTTGTGATACAACTACTGACTTCCCCTGCTTAATAAAAACTGAAAACATTTATTAACTCTTTAAAGTAACATCACAATAATTATAAAAAATATAAGTATTATTTTTTCTCTATATCTTTACTTTTCCCCTCATTTAAATCAGTGAAATAATCAGATCTTCGTGTGGGAGAGTTTTATCCGAATGGATTTTCTGTATATCTAATGTGGGAGTAAACCTTCAGCAGGCTTTCAGAGAGTCTTTTCTTTAACATAGTGTGTCTCCTCCTGACATCTTTCAAGATCATCTGAGGACATTCAGGTTGACACCCACTGGACATTGAGTTTCTCTGGGGACGAGCCATCTCGTTCGCCGTGTGGAGTTTCGTCTAGCAAGCTCCTTCACGGTGGGGAGGAGGAACGCTGCTGCCTGCCAGAATGTCGACATGGACCTGGAGCAATGCCAATTACATAGAGATGCTGTACACCACTGTCAGACTCTCTGTGGTGACTTTCCTGCAACCCTGTTAATCCCAAAATTCCCTCGGGTAAAAAAAGTGGGAAAGGTGCCATGAATCTCCAGGATACAGGTGGCTGCTTTACTGACAACGCCTGAAGCGATGCATAGATGATGGGTTTGAGGCACAGGAACGCAACGTGATGACTATTGGAAGTTAAAATGATGTGCATACCTCACCTTGTTTCAAACACCCTTAAGTTTTTATAATTCTGCTACACAAAATGGCCAAGCTTCTTTGACACAATGGGACTCTCACAGATCTCCACTTTCTCCTCACCTCTAGTCACAAAATAAGATTGAAAGACAAGCTTAGATCACATGGGTATGTTTGTTATTTCATTATCAGTTTTTAAATATATTTTAAGTATTTTTTAGTAGTCTAATTTTAAACTTTTTTAAATTTTGTGGGATGACTAGTAAGGGATAAGATGGTTTTTATGCATCTATCTGGATTTAGGGTGAATTTTGAGGAATGACCAAGTTCACTGTGCAGTTCAGCTACTAAAAGGCTACTTTTGGTTTTGGGAATGCTTTTAATGTTTCCTTGTTTGTAATCTTCTGTTAAAAGAATAAATGTAATTTAAGTTCCAATCAACCTTTGCAAGTCTTCGGTGCTGGACTGCTGCTATAGGTCAGTGAGTATCAGCAGAACAATTCATTGCTGTTGTCTTGAGTCAGCTGTCAGTCATGTGAGTGAGTACAAGGCAACAGGGACCATCAATCAGACAGAGCGGAGGCCACAACATTATAAAGGCACGCTTAGCAGCCGTTCATTTATTTCACCAGCACGCCATAACATTTCTGATGAATTACTGCTGGGGTCTGTTAATGGACTCTTTCACACACAGCACACACACATACACAGCTGAATCAACAAGAGACATTTCAAAGAAATGTTCCCTCAGAAATTAAAATCATTTACTTGTTTTACACTTGTATGCGTCCCATATTTTCGGACCAATCAAGATGAACCATGACGTGGTATGAATGTGATGTAAGATCTATAGGTTAGTCGAGTAAAATGATGATCTATTTCTCTCCCAAATCTATCATGCTATGAAAGCGTTTATATATGCTATTTATTTTACACTTTATGTGAACTTCTTACAGTTATATTTTAACTTAATTAATATATCTAATATCTAATCACCTGTTGGTTCTATGTGCTCCCACCGGTTCTAATTGTCCACTGGTTATAATCATTATTTAGTTATAATCGCCCCTGGTTCTAATCGCCTGCTGGTTCTAATTGCCGTTAGCTATAATCACACGTTGGTTTTAATTACCCATTGATTATAATCATTAGTTGGTTCTAATCACTTGTTGGTTCGAATCCCCTGATGGTTATAATCACCCGTTGGTTATAATCTTTAGTGGTTCTAATGGCCCGTTGGTTATAATCATTATTTAGTTATAATTGCCCCTGGTTCTAATCACCTGCTGGTTCTAATTGCCGTTGGTTATAATAACCCGTTGGTTTTAATTACCCATTGATTATAATCATTAGTTGGTTGTAATCACCTGTTGGTTCTAATCCCCTGATGGTTATAATCAACCATGGGTTATAATCATTCGCTGGTTCTAATGGCCCATTGGTTATAATCATTAGTTAGTTGTAATCGCCCCCTGGTTCTTATCGCCAGCTGGTTCTAATTGCTGTTGGATATAATCGCCCGTTGGTTCTAATTACCGGTTGGTTATAATCATTAGTTGGTTCTAATCCCCTGATGGTTCTAATCACACATTGATTCCAATTGCCTGCTGGTTCTAATCAGCCGTAGGTTCTAATTAGCTGCAGGTTCTAATCACTCGTTGGTTCTAACCATTAGTTGGTTCTAATCACTTGTTGGTTATAATCACCCGTTGGTTATAATCATTCGCTGGTTCTAATGGCCCATTGGTTATAATCATTAGTTAGTTGTAATCGCCCCCTAGTTCTAATCGCCAGCTGGTTCTAATTGCTGTTGGATATAATCGCCCGTTGGTTCTAATTACCGGTTGGTTATAATCACCTTTTGGTTCTAATCCCCTGATGGTTATAATCACACATTGATTCCAATTGCCTGCTGGTTCTAATCAGCCGTAGGTTCTAATTAGCTGCAGGTTCTAATCACTCGTTGGTTCTAACCATTAGTTGGTTCTAATCACTTGTTGCTTATAATCACCCGTTGGTTATAATCATTCGCTGGTTCTAATGGCCCGTTGGTTATAATCATTAGTTAATTATAATCGCCCCCTGGTTCTAATCGCCAGCTGGTTATCGCCCATTGGTTCTAATTACCGGTCGGTTATAATCACCTTTTGGATCTAATTCCCCAATGGTTAAAATTACCTGTTGGTTCTAATCACTTGTTGGCTCTAATCCCAAGATGTTTATAATCACCCGTTGGTTCCAATTGCATGCTGGTTCTAATCAGCCATAGGTTCTAATTAGCTGCAGGTTCTAATCACTCGTTGGTTATAATCCTTAGTTGGTTCTAATCACTTGTTGGTTATAATCCCCTGATGGTTAAAATCACCCGTTGGTTATAACCATTAGTTGGTTCTAATCACTTGTTGGTTATAATCCCCTGATGGTTAAAATCACTCGTTGGTTATAACCATTAGTTGGTTCTAATCACTTGTTGGTTCTAATCCCCTGATGGTTATACTCACCCGTTGGTTCCAATTGCCTGCTGGTTCTAATCAGCCGTAGGTTCTAATCACTTGTTAGTTATAATCATTAGTTGTTTATAATCCTCTGATGGTTATAATCACCCGTTGGTTATAATCGCCCGCTGGATCTAATCATTAGTTGGTTCTAATCACAATCACCTGCTGGTTCTAATCACCTTTTGGTTCTAATCCCCGATGGTTAAAATCATAAGTTGGTTCTTATTGCCTGCTGGTTCTAATTGTCGTTGGTTATAATCGCCCGTTGGTTCTAATCACCCGTTGGTTCTAATCACCCGTTGGTTATAATCATTAGTTGGTTCTAATTACCCATTGGTTCTAATCTTTAATAAGCCACACATGACAAGTAATCGGACAAACCAAGGATAATTGGCTTGACATCCTCGTACAAGTGGTCTCACAAGTAGAAAACCTAATGATATAAGTATGTTTACCTGAAGGGCCATACTGGCTGCCCTGGGGACCATAAGAGGAGCCCATTTGATATGAGCTCACACTGTGGTGCATAGGGCCAGTAGGACAGGAGTGTGGGGACATGGAGGGTCCTGGCTGCTGGGCTCCAAACTGTGGACCAGGTGCATTGCGCTGCATGTTAGGAGCAAATCCTACAACAGTGAAACAGAAGGAATGAGAGATAAGCTTGATCTCACACAGCCATACCAGCAAGCAGCATAAGGTCTGGTCCACATTGCTGATTTTACCGGCCAAGAACTGCCAACTATTGAGACTGATATGTAAATATTTTATGCAACTGAACACAGTTTAGTTGTGTAGTTGAAACTACAGGTCTCGAGCTGTGATTAGAAGCATAGTTAGTCTGACATGTATTTATTTTGCTTGTAAACTACTCTGTCTTGCGCAAAAAAGCTTAAAGATGGCGGCGCACACATTTACGTCAAAAATAAGGTGGATGCGCCATTTGAGTTTTTGGATTCTAGCCACTACCACCTTTGGCTCGCTCACTGGGAGACTGCTAATATGTATTAATAGAAACACTTAATATCACTATAAATAAAAGAGTTTGATTACAATCTTTTAGGCAATCATTTTAACCCTTTGTAATGTAAAATGCATTTTTCTTTATTATTTTACGATGATATTATTATCCTATTTATATATAATTATTCTGTCTAAAATGCATTTTCTATGAAGCTGCTTTGCATGAATGCACACTGCAATAAAAATGTATAAACAGTATACGCAGTTTGTTTGTAGATGCAAGTCAAAAGAATCAAACAAAATCCTAAATATCTTTCAAAGGTTTGATGCCTCTATTGTGATGAAACCTATTGTTTATATAGATTATTGTCGGAGCTCCAAACCAACAACTTTCCACAAACTCAGATGATGCCAGCATCAGCACGGTTTATGGGAAACAAGCTTGTGCAGCATAGCAGTCATCCAGAGGGAGAATATATCCATTACAGTCATTAATATACGTCTCACAAATGAGCCCATTCATCTAAAGTGACTCCGGAAAATACGCCGGAGCGGACGCACATTATTTGTAAAAGATGACAAATAAGCACTCTTTGGGCATTCAGCAAACAGGTCCGGGATGCTGGCTGTTAAAAGAGGTGAAGCGAGTGTGAGCTCACCTCTGTCCTGAGACATGGGCGACTGACTGTGGGCCGAATGGGAGCCCACATCTGGAACATTGCCTGGGGTCTGAGGGGCCATCTGTGTACCTGAAAAGTAATACATACAGTACTTGTTGATGTAAACTAGGGCTGCACAAATATATTTACATATTTTTTAGGTGATGCACAAAAATAAGTGCTAAAAAATCCCCTGTCAGTTGCTTATCTAAGTTCATTTTTGATTCGGTACATTTCCGAACATTGCGTTATAATGAAACAGACATAGACACAGTGTATATAAGGGATTTATTGTGCAGAGCAGACAGCTTTGTTGATTATAATGGGAGTGTTTGCGATAACTCAGACATTGGGTGAGCGCGCGCCAAACTGCAGGGCTCAGACAGACGCCTGAAACCCTGTAAACCTGCAATGAGTGACAGCTTTGTTGATTATAATGGGAGAGTTCTGGTATTGTTTCACTGCCTGCATTTTGTGTATCATTTATTCAGATTTGAATAACGGCTTTGTTTTTCATGCAGCTAGGAGTGCCAATGTGAAGTTGACCGACTGGCACGGTCTCGTGTTAGTGATGTATAAAACACAGGTTTTCAGGAACACAAGCTGCGTCCAATTTGATGGGTGGACTTCAAAGGCAAAGACTTGGTTTTCGAAGGACGCAGCATGAAGCGAAATGAAATGAGACGGACTAGCCTAGTTGTGTCACCTACAGTTCCCGCCCATCATGCCCGTCATTAGTCCCTTTCACACATACAGTCTTTACTGGTTAATTGGAGTTAACAGGTTACCTTTCTGGTTAATCGGGGCTGCCAATTTTTGAACAAAATATAGGATTACCAGCATTTAGAACTGACGACGTCAGACCACACTGACTGCTTCGGGCCAATCATACCATTTTAATACAGATGACGCGTTTACTTAAAGTCTTAAAAGTCGAGCACACCTGAAGTTTACGTCCACATTTCTTCACCAAAGTTGTTTAAAACAGCTTAACATCTATTTACCGAATTTTCCGAGGTCCTTAGCACGCCCTCTGTGAAGCCGTATGTGCAAACAATACTGTTCTTAAAGACGCAGGTGGGTGATTCTCGAGAAATTAGACTTATGAAGTGTTATGAAAAATCTCTTCATGTACTATTTTGCACATTAATTTCAAATGACATCATACAAACCAATTTTGTTGTTTTTTCCACATTTAAAAGGAAAATCTTCATTACCGCAACGTGTCCATGACTGGATTTGGGTTCTTTGACATGGAAATATTTATAATTAAAAATCTAAAAAATAAAAAGCTTCAGTGCATGTTATACTATAAACATTTACAGTAAAGAAACATGTGGTATTTGGTGATCATTGGTAAATGTAGAGACAATAATAAGGAATATAAATGTGTCCAAGAAAATGTGTTTCAATCATTGTTTAAGCCCTCAACAAAAAAAAATAGTTGGAAGGGACATAATTGAATGTGACACACAAGATGGCTACCAGGTAAGCAGTTCTTATTTTTTTCTCTCCAGATAAAAGTTTAAATTTTGTTTGTCATAGTAACTAGACAACTTTTTAGTTCTCATTACTGAAACATGAGTTTGTAAATGCATTTATTTAATGTAATATCATGTTGCGGTAATGCTAATTTTTGATAATGCTAATCTAAAAATTGTAAATAATTTTATAGGAAATATTTTGAAATCCTCTAAAGGGGACAGAGAATGAAAAACCATTTTTACCTTGTCTTTGTTAAATATTGGTAGTCTACCCGCATTCACGAACACACAAAAAGTGCTAAACATGCTAAACATCTCAGTTTCATAGAAATTCCTCTTTTAGAAATGTTAGCCAGAAAACGGCCCAATCTGAATAACTGATGCTTATGACATCACAGGCATCTCACTGCCCCTCCCCACTTTAAAATAATTGGCTACATTTTTTGAGTGGCAGCAAAGTCAGCCAATCAGTAATGAGATTGCAAGTTAAGCCAGTAGGGGGAGCCAAATAGGTGCAAAACCACTTGTTTAAAATCCCCCACCCTAATAGAGCTATCTGAGAGAGGTTTTTAGGAAGCTTCTAAGGCAGTACAGACCCAAACAAAAAATTTTTTGTCTACATGTCACATCACAGAACAAGGATAAATACCCCATTCAATCATTCTGTCACCTTAAAAATAAAAATTGGCTTCAGGGGCTTTTTAAAAATTCGGATGGTGGACACCTTCTAAATCTGGATTTTGTGAGAATCACCCAGGTTCCGTTTGCCGTCGCCTAATGCAATGTTTTTGGTTTACAAGCAACTTCGCAATCACCAGCGTTTACCACAGACGTGAAAACAACAAAATATGGACAGGTAACTTCTGCTTTCTCGCCGAGTTTACCGGTATTTTGTTATTGATGTATGAATGATGTCTTACTGATAAAAAGACGAAACATCACTGCGTGTGTGAACAGCACATTTTTGTATTTACTGGTAAATTCATTCTGGTAAATCATGGTAATTTACCAGAATAACTGTGTAAAAGAGTCTAGTGGGACACAGCAGAAGAGACGTTTCTGACTTTATAAAACAAATGTGACCCAGGTCATAAATCACACGGATATCGGTCAAAATTATAAATTTTTCTTTTATGACAAATAAACATGAGGTTATTATATAAAGATCATGAAGATATTTTTGTAAATTTTCCCGTAAATATATAAAAACTTTATTTCCGTGATGCAGTTGGTAAGGACATAATTTGGGCGATTTTCTTAATATTTAGATTTTTTGCACTCTCAAATTTCAGATTGTATCTTGGCCAAATATTGTCCTATCCTTACATTTAGCTTTCAGATAATGTATAAATCTCAATTTCAAAAATTGACCCTTATGACTGGTTTTGTGGTCCGGGTCATAAATATGGAACCAGAATTTTTTTTACTTATGACACGTTGATGTACACAAACCAGCAGTATATCAAATGAATCAACCTTAAAAACATACAAAAGAAAAAACACAACATACTCAGTTTTGCAAAAATAATATTAATACAAAACATAATTTGTAATACTAAAAGAGTGACAAGGACTTTTTTGCAAAACACCCACTTTAATTTAACTAAAGGCTTTAAAAAAAAAATCCAGCTATTGTAGACCTGCAATTAATCTCTGGATAGCTAAAGGCTATTTGTTGTATCTTTGGCGGCTCAATCCTTTGAATTGGGATGACCTTACTAGCCTTTAGGCATGCTGATGTGATCGGTTCTGGGTGCGTCCGAAAATTAAGGCAGTTGACTTGTTGCCTCACGAGGCAATGACTTTGGCGGCAGCTCTGGGAAACACATTCGGACAGCCTTCATAGGCAATGTAAAGGAATTCTGTTTGAAATCCCATATTTCAAAACTACAATACTAATTTCTCACTAGAAATGCAATCAATATCAAATCAAAATGCAATCATATAACCTTATTTACACTAAATTTGTGCTCCATCTGCTTTCTTAGCCACCATTTCGTCCGACCGATCACATTCTCAGTGCACTCCCATGCATAGAGTTGTGGGACAAGATGATGAAGGTATCTCAGGAGACAGAAAGTAAAACAAACGTTGGATTCGGACCTACTTTGTTGCCTTGAATGCTGCCTTATTTTAGAGATTTCAAATGGAGCCCTTGAAATGCAGCTTTCTTAGGACGTGGCCTTTGAACTGGGACACAGCTATTTTTTTGAACATGTAGCTTACATGAAACATACGACATGACTTTTTTATGTAAACTCTAATAATCAAAATCATTAACCGCAATTACATAATCAGTGCAAATAATAAACAGTGATTATTTTGTCACAATTGTGCCGCCCAAGTTTCACACACACACACACACACACACACACACACAACCGCAAATACAGTTAAGGGTGTCGTACAAGAGCTATTTTTCACTATAAATATCAGACAAATTAGCCTAGAGGGCAGAATATCTAACCACAAGTCTCACGAGAGGCGTTTAAGGCAAATTTCATCTCTCCAAGGAGCAATTGTGTGTGTGTACGTGTGCAAGATATTCAGTCTGTGGTAATGGCACAAAGATCATATGTCAGGGTCAGTCCAGCATGCAGCTAATGGCTGTCAGTTCTCCCAGTAGGGATGAGGCAGTTTTGTGTGCAGCAGGGTAAACGCTCTCCTGTGGACCTTGTTAGTGACATCCAGAACGGAAGGGGAAAACGGCGGCTTCGGCTACACAAAGCCCTCTGCTGCCAGGCTATCAAAAGAAGCCCGGCTAACAATGCAGCTCACAGCAGGACAGTAATTGTGTCAAAGTGACTCCAAACTGCTAACAGACTTTCAAAACTATTTTAATGACTGGGTGACTTTTTGAGAGTCAGCTCGAATCTTGCAGCTAACCCACTGCTGCCTGGAGCTCAAACACAGCATTTTATTTCCAATATACATTCAGAACAGTTTAATGTGGTTTATTCTATGAGAATACATGACTGCATGCCTGGTCATAGACAGTTAATTTCCAAGAAATCTGTTTAAAATATTTCAGTAGCATAACAATAAGGTTATATTTGTTAACACTAGACAGGTACATTTCCCAAAGAATATGAAAAAAAATTCGGACCACAAAATCATAAAAGCCAGGAGTAAAACGAGCCCACCCCTGTGTCTCTACAATGTTCTGATGCAGAGATACAGGTCTTGCTAAACGGTTGATAGGTACCTCTGTTTGGTTGCTAGGTAGTAAATTGGCATCCATCAGTGATTATAATTCAAAACCCATGTCTCTACGATGTTCTGATGCAGAGATATAGTTTTTTTAATCGGTTGCTAGGGAACCTCTATTTGGTTGCTAGGGAGTGAATTGGAATCTGTCAGTGATTTTATTCCAAGCCACAAGTAAAACAATCCAACCCCTATGTCTCTACGGTGTTCTGATGCAGAGATATAGTTTTTTAAATGGGTAACTACGGTACCTGTTTGGTTGCTGGGGAGTGAATTGGCATCCACAGTAAATGCATTAGCTACTAATGAGAAATAATAGTTTTTATCATTTAATTCTTTAAATCTTTGATCACACTACACTTTTCGTTCCATTTTATTTATACACATACGAACGCGAATACGAATTTATACACATTTTGCTGCGTACCAAAGTTTAAGTCTGGTGAACTCTGACATGCAGATTAATATCATGTGAAGGTATGTGACTAGTACAAACCGGTACGTCATGGCATGACCTTTCTCTCTACTGAAAAGCAAAAATGGACGAAGCAAAAAAACACATATTGACGAAGCGCTCCCTGCCAACATTCGCAGTAACGTCCAAAAAATATGGCCATCTCAATCTAATGTGACTGCCGCTTTATTGTTAGTTAATGCCAATTCAATTAATTGTGCACTAATGTTAACACTATTGCTAAAGTGTTAACTATTTTTTTATTATTATTCAAACCAATTAATCTTAAATATCAAATGAATATTCTATATCACCTAATTTCGCACAATTCAGATTTTTTTAAAATCATCATCTTAAAAAGTACTTAATTAAAATATAAAAATTTAATTATTTAAATTATTCATACAGAAATATTAATAATTTTTGTGTTTTAAATTGAACAGTATAGATAATATTGCTTTGTTCAGCAATTTTTGACATAAACCAAGTAGAAAATCTCAACATCAAACAGAAACAAATGTGTTACCTGGCCCGCTGGCAGGTGATATGGGCCCAGAACGGGATTGATTAGAACCGACAGGTGAGCCGACCGGTGAAGGCGACGGCCCACTGCGCATACTGGGAACTCTGGGAGAGGCGTGGGGTGAAAATGGTGACTGGGCGGGGTTACTCTGCTCGCCCTGGCTACTGGTGGAACCCGAAGCGCTGACGGCCGAGCTGAGACCCGCCTCTGTTCCTGTGGGTAGGTCATCTATAGAGCCAGAGAGATCCTGAAAAACAAAAACAGAAGAAAGAGGGTCAAAATCAAGATCTGACATAACAGAACAGCCATACATTTATATGTAGATTAGAAGAGATCTATATTGGGTATTTCAAAAGAAATCCACAGACTGGTGGATCTGACTGCACGTTCAACATCTGAGGTGATAAGAGGTTCTGGCCCAGGTTCTAGCAAAGGAACAGCTCCAGGCGAGCTGGCGGTTATCAGGTCTCAACGACTACTAATTTTTACTGCCTGTGGTCTCAGATCGAGGAAAACTGGAATGCACAGCATCAACAGCACCAGAAATCTTCCGTTACTACCGAGCACTGAGCCAAAACAAAAAATACGACCAATTTCTTCTGCCATGTAGTACAACAGTCTGAGCGGTGCTGAACAAAACTTTCCTACAAGTCCTTAAATTCCACGACACATGAGCAGTGTGGTTCATGGAGCTGAATGAATTACCATGATGGAAACTGAGTCGGTCCTCAGATGGGACTAACTTCATGTTGCAGGAGTTATGACCATGACCTAGTTGTGGATGAAGAGGAACATATGAACATATACCGCGTGTTGACCTAAATGACCGAGCATGGTGAAAGCTATGGGTCAGTTCTTCCAGTTGTAACTTTCTCCAACGGATTTTCCAGTTACGCTGGAGTGCTTGTTAATGTCATTGTGCAAGCTTTTTCCAAATGACTCAAAAGAAGTTCGCTTTGGAGGGATGGCCCTATATCATTACCCTGAGTAAAGACGTCCATGTGGGGACAAAGAGAGATAGCACCTGTTAGTTGTTGTTTTTTGTGGTTGTGAGGAATGGTTGCTATGTTCAACCATTCAACTACGAATGAATTTGGACATACTACTCGCCTCGCTTACTGCTTTTTGCCTCTATATACACTATGAAAGTTTCGGATGCAGACCAAGTGTAGAGTTGAAACCTGTTTTATGTTTGCATTTATATCAGATCAAGCTTATCTAAAAAAAAAAAATCCTACCCTAAATGTCATTCCACTTCAACCTTGCACAAATTAGCCTACACTTTAGCTTGCTTGATTTATGCCCATAATTAGAAATATTCGTTAAGTCTTTGGCTTCTTTAATTGATGAACGTAATTATTCAGGCTCATTGGTCACTCGTCTACCTCTCTTACCAGAGAAGAGAAGACAGAAACCGGAGAAAAATAAATTAATGCAGCGTCTCTCTCTTCTGATTGGTGCGATTGAGTAATGCAGCCCACCCAACGCTCATTCTTCATCATTTCACATGACAGCCCCTGTACCAGCCAATTAAAACACAGAGGAATTATGGGAGTTTAACTGGGGAGCCAGGCGTGGCCATATAAAACCCTGCAGTTTTAAAAAAGCTGGGACCAGCTGAATTTATGTCCAATGTCAGAGCTGCGTGTCAAAATGAAGAGATATAACAAGATAAATGGCAAGTAAGATGTGCCTCCCCTACACTGTAAAAAACAACCTATAGAATTTACTCCAAAAAATTGTTGTAACAATTTGCACTCACTTTGTTTGAGTAAATTATATCCTATATATTTGATTAAAAAGTACCTAAATTTAATTACTATGATAAAGTAAAAAAAATTAGGTAAGGTCTACCTATTTTTTCATAACTAATTACTTATAAAAAAATGAATAACATTAACCCTATTGGTATTAAGGCACAGATCTATTAAATTATTATTAATAATGATAAGCCATTAAGAAACATTACATATTACTTATTCAGAGAGGGTTGAATAAGAAAATAGTCATGCACAAGATTGCATAAATTGCTTGCTTTATTGACCAAATAACATTCTGTAAACATTTAAAACTAATTATTGGACGTATAATAACCCCAATACATTTCAAGTGAAATACAACATATCATAGTTTTACATAAAGCTTCTTGAAAATATTATTTCATAAAACAAAATAAACCAAGGCTTCATGAGATGTTAAAAAACCATTAAAAGCAAGATTCCTAAATACTGTTCTTCACGTTATCATTAGAAAATTAAAGAAGACAATAATATGAGAGGAAAAACTGATCTCATTTACCTCAGTAGACTAGCATGCTATATCGATACAAACAAACATTTCAACTTCATTTAAAACTTATTAAGTGCAAAAATACAACTTCATATTATGCTATAACTCACAGTACACGTGCATAAAACATTGAACACTAACAAGAAGTACTTACATTCAATTTTAAGTGATTCAACTTCATATACAAGTCTCATATATAACATATGAACTCCGAAATACTTTTTTGAACAGACATTAAAAAGCGAAAGGCAACGTTAAGTATATATCCGTAAATGATAATAATAATAATAATAATAATAATAAAATGGCTTCATAAATGGATCCCTTCTAAAACAAAACTCAATATATTAACAGATAAATGCAAGAAAACTTTTACAGTAATTATCTAGCATCGACAGCTTTACCGTTGTTTGTTTGTCTGCTCGACGCCCTCCCGTCTGTATCGTACATCAACCGTCCGCTGCTCTCTCTCGTCACGTGGCTTGCTCAAGTTCAACCACTCATATTGAGCAGCTCCGCTGTTCACGAGATTCAGACATGTAAATAATAATAATGGAAGTTAAAATTTTAATCATAAATATGGATATTTATTCGTATTCGCAGGTGCAAGAACTGGGCGATGTTTCATTCAAAGCTAACCTGACTGACATATTCTAACCTATCAATCTGTCAACAACAGAGAAGCACGCAAATGACTAAACTTCTGGTAGATTTTACAGTTAACCAACTTAACATTTCCATTCATGATGATATCAACAAGTTAAATAAAAACTTACCTGTCAACAAACCGCAGTTCTCCCGCCGATATGATATGAAAAAATGGTGACTCGAGTCCCGCCTGGATGTTGATTCATGCGCACTTTGCGGTGCTAAGGCCAATATTTTGGGGTATATGTTACTTATTTTTTTAGTATTGCAGTTATTACTGTTAAAAATTGGATAGTGAAGGTAGAATATACCCATTATTTTTTATTTTACTTGCTAGCTTATATACTTAATTAAATTATAACTAATTTTCATGGGTTAAATTTAACACCCTCCAGAGTAATTTTTTACAGTGTAGTTAATGTTCCTCAATCAAGCTTTACTAAATATTTAATAGCGCTGCACGATAACTTGCTAACAATGTCAGATACGATATAATAATGCATTCAAAAATTCAAAAAGTGAAAATTATATAACTAATAATTAATTTCACATTCTTCAGGGGGGAAAGCATCACTCTCGTCTAGCCAGTATCTCTGCTATCTGCATTAATCGTAAAATTTGCCAATACGTAACTTTTCAAAGAATTAAAACCATTCAGTTATTGTAAATAATTTGCTGCGATGTGCATATTGCAGTATTGCTGCTGTTTTACAGTAACTACCGGCCCTAATATTTAATGTGACTATCCCATGGGACTCGAATTTACACTTTAATAAGCTGCTATTAAATTGTATTTCTGTGAATAATATTAAGTGAAACAATTGTTAATGTCCTTACTGGTTTTATGTTTATTTGGGAATGAAAACTGACCAAAAGTAGTAGAAATGCCACAGCAAGGGTGTTTTACGTTTTTTTTTTTTTTTTTTTTTTTATACGTATATGGAATAACAAATGCAACCTAATTATTCTTGTTTGTAAAATTAAGATTTTTTGTATTTAGAAGTTTGTAAACTTCTAAATACAGACCTACATCAGAAAAGAGGTTCAATTAAGGAATAAAACAGAAACAGCAAGTGATGATGGGATTTTCTATGGGATTTTCTCTGCAGAAATGAGCTTTGCAGTTTGACAATATGAACGATAAATGAAAAAGCCCAACAATTGGATGCAATTTGGGGCGTTCAATCACAAGAATGAACAATAGATGGGTTTTTAGCAAAGGTGAGGGCCATATGAGTACACATGATACAAACACACACAAACACGCACATACACACAATACCCTGATGGAGGAATACTCTTCTCTGTTTGTGAAGCCTGACAATCTGAGAATAGACTCTGACATATTAGGCTTGACGACAGCACTCCCCAGACACAGAGTCAGGAGTAAAGCTGGATTAGGCAACCGCAGCAGAGACACAAGAAAAATGACACTCTTATGACAGCAGAAGGCAACCATAATAAGTCTTCACGCTTAAAACCACCTGTGACACAGCCAAGCTTTTTATACTTCAGGTATGAAAAGGTTTTTATTTCACACAACCGGTTAACTGGTAGATGTGGTTATTGTGTTTGTGGAAGAAAAGATTGATGAGGTGACACTTCACTGAACACCAAAGACTTCAAAACGGTGGATGTGAATATAACGGCTCAACATCATGAAGTCATTAAAAATCTTAAAAACTCCATAGTGAAAGTCATCAATTAAAAATGCTTCAGGCAGTGTTTACTTAATTTTATATAAACACTTGTCTGTCGTTTAATTTTAAATTATAGTGATCATATGACGTTGCTAAAAAGAAGCACCACAACTACAATGTATATGTTAATAGATTTATTTTATTAAAAATAAAACACCACCACCAGGCTTTACACATCCTATAGCCAGCATTTAAAATTTGGTCTTCTATTTTATTTATTTATTTTGCTGCATAGATTCCTAAATTAATACCCAAATGCTGTTGAGATAGTATAGCAGCAATAATAATTTAACAATTACAGCTAACATGGTTAAGATTACAATTTGAATCTGGATCGTCGTCATTAATTACAGTAGTAACATTGGCTGTAATCGGCTCGTTCTCGTCATGCTCGCGGTTCGTCTTTCACATTTTCGCGCTTCACATACCAACGTAGCACGGCAACAAGGAATGACTGACGCTCATATAAGCCAATCCGCGGTCTTCATTAAACGCAAGCACTTAATGGTGAAATTTGATCGGTTATGTAACGTTGGAGAGAACAGCAGCACGCAGCACCATAATCTAAATCAAGTCGCACAACAACAAAATGGGCAGTCACACAAATGCTCCCAAATATATTTTAAGGTCGCACAGATTAAATTTCGGTCGCATATGTCGGACCAAAATAGTTGCAATTTCGAGCCCTGTATGTGTTGTGTGTATACTGCGAGGTAAACCTTGCAAAATATTTTATTTAAATAATCACAACAATGTGTGAAAATAATTTCATGAACAAACCAAAAAATTTATGAGAATTAAAAGTCAAGGCCCTAAAACAGGCAATTAATCGTCATAATATATAAGACAATTAACCGTCAGCCAATTATCATAACCGTGACAGCCCTACTAAGAAGCATCACATTTCCGGCTGATGTCAGAGGTATTCAGGCCAATCACAACATAAAGATTAACTGGCCAATCAGGGACACAGCGCTTTCCAAATCAATGAGTTTTGTACATAAATCAGTGTGTTTCAGTAAGAGAGGGAAATCTGGAGCTACAAAAATATACAGTGGAAATGTGGAAAATAATGTGTTAAACCACACAAACACATTGTATTACACCAAATACACAAAATAAAGTTTTTTAGCAATGAAATAGGTGCCCTTTAACACTCCAAAGACAAAGGAAAACATGAAATTGTATGACCCCTTTAATTGTTATAATTATATTCAACATTTTAAATAAAGAAGCTTGTTTTGGTATCGAAATTAGACACAGGGCATTTTTTATACTATATTTATGAGATAATGTAGTCATTCGGTTGTTACTGCAAAATAAATCAGGATGATCACGACCTATTTACAATAACAAGTAGCTGACTGTACATTTAATACGCAAAAATATTAACTCTTTCACCGCCAGCGTTTTAAAAAAAAGTTGCCAGCCAGCGCCAGCGTTTTTCTAGATTTTCACCAAAGTTTAATGCCTTCCAGAAAATGTTCTTCTTTAAATATATAAACATACAATATACCAAATGAAAGAACAGACCCTCTGCTTTCAAACAAAAAAAAACCCGTTTCATCCTACCTTCAGTAGTTCTTTTGTAATCAGCTTTTGAATATGGGTAGGTTTCTGCAAAAACACCACATTTTGAGCAAAAAGCAGAGATAAATCCATTTTTGTGATGGACTTTTCATAGAGATCCCATTCAGAGCGATCTTTAAAGCAGGCACGGACATGCAGCCGCTTGCCATAGGGCAATACTTCCGGGTTTAAAAAGTTGTGGAAGTCTTTGCGGAAAGACGGAAAATCTCGTCATTGGAGGGGAAGCGTTTTCTCTTAATTGACGAGATATCTCGTCAATGGCGGTGAAAGAGTTAATCCATTTGTAAGTAATACAAACCTTCTCCTAGGAATAAACTTCTTTAAGCGAAGTCGCAACAAAGTTCAAACAAGATGTTTTTGATTTAATTAATTGTAAATAAAATCTAATTAAATTATTAATTATGCATATTTATATTACATTTATTTGAAAGTATTAAATGGCAACTATCAAAAAGACTTGCAGTACACAGATGAGGCTGTGTTATAAGAATCAAGCAGATTTTATATGCCTGGGATAACAAACTTTCGAATCAAGCGTTTCATTGTCCCGTGTAATAAATATAACACCATGACAAAGCACTGCATTACTTCATATATCTACAATTTATTATCTTCTTGTTGAAATTATTAAAGACACCGATAGAAAAGGAATTCACATCTACAAGAGTTTATATCTATAGAGACAGGAATATGAATGAAAATATCTCCCTTTAAAAACAACAAAAAGGATGGAGAACAAACACTCAGTGTGATAATAAGAGATGCTGTATGACAGAAGTGTGCGACGGAGAGGATGTCACCGTCATCTCATCATATCTCATCTTGTCAGTGGTAGCATCAAAGAGCTGTCTGATAAAAATTTCTACCACCGGCTCACGTACACGCATCACCGAGTGCAGCTCCCATTCACAGGCCATTAAACAGTGAAGTGTGACAGTGGCTTTCTGTTGTGGCTGATGTCAGTTCTTCAGCTGACAGCAGTGATAGCAGTCGTCTATGGAGGATCAGACTCGCTCAGCAGGTGTCCTGTCAAATTCATCCCAGCAATCATTTCTCACCAAGAACGTCTGAGCGGTCTCAAGATCGTACACAGGGCTTCGACCGAGAAAACCGAGCTCAGTGGTCAAAGATATGGGCTTACACCGGAAGGATTGATCCTGGATCAGGTTATATTTTACACTATGTAGGATGATTTTATGTAGAAGAGTAAAAACGTGCTTTTGGTGTAAACCTATTAGTTGAAACTGGACCATCATACGAAATCTATTTTGATGGACTGCAACAACAATCAGGTCTTTTGGAGGCAGTATTTGCTCTTAGATAAAAGACTGAACCCATCCTCCACACTTGGAGGTGACATTGTAGCAGCTGCAGGCGTCGTCTGGTGTCTGCTAACAATAGCTGGGAGTCTGGTGATTGTGGACAGGGTTGATGAGCATCATCCTGGGGTTCACATCTATGGCAAATCAAATGCGGAACGGTATTTGTCTTCACAATGTGAAATATAATAACCATTGCCTGTTTTTCAAATCCTGAATAACAACATCAGTTCATTAGATATCACAGAAAAGGTATTGATTAAATATGATGAGGCAAACCAAAAGTCAATGGTGTGTCATCACTGCTGGAATTAAATGCTAAGCAAGTCTCTCCTTGGTGCCGGCACAATGGTGTCCTTGTGGGGTCCAGACCAATACCTGAAGACCGGAGGGCGAGTCCCACTGCCCGGTATTTCTCCAAACGTGGATTGAATTCTCCGTGCACATCCTGGCCTTTACTATGCCCTATCTATAGGACAATGCCAAGCCTCCTATTATTATATCCCAGACGGACACTTTACAATCCAGTTTTTAATATTTTATATTCATGCTGTTTTAAAAATAAAACGCCTCTCCGACCTCTTCCAGTTTTTGCTTGGCCACAGAAGGTTCATGTTATTTTGCCCCAGAGCATCACAGAAATAAATGGATGAAAGAGCAAACAGACGAAGACGGCAAGCGCACTTCACCTCAAGTGCATCGACTTCAAGCTGGGCTGTTCAGAGACTTTAATATCACGACCGTCTCGGCTTAAAAGAGGGGAAGAGAGGGGCTTCTGCATCCACACTAACGTTCGAGAGTTTTCCCTCTGTGACCCTCCAATCTGATCTTTGTTAAAAGCAGACATTAATCTTTCATTTCCTGTCAAAAGCCAAGAGGTCCACAGAGTAAAACCACAGCAAGACTAAGCTGCGGCGTCTCACCGGCTGAACGACCTCCTTGTCAAGGTCTTGGCATACGATCCAAAGTGCGAGCAAGAAAGTGCTTAGGGTTTGGAGTTTCGGGAACCATATGAGAACGATGGCCCTTCACGGTTGGTTTTATATCTCCCCTGACGATCTGAAAGAAGGTCAAAGCCGAAGCGCTCTTCCATCGCCACTTTAACTTCAATGGCTTTCTCTTTGATAGAGAGTCATCAATCTATCCATCTACAGCGGATCACGATTCCCCTCGGACACCATCAATTAACAAAACAGCACTGTTTGAAGCCTACAAGCCAAATTAAAAAAAGAAATTGGATTCACCGAACCAATTAGTGTTCGTAATATGGGCAATGAGACCACCGCCCGAAGGTGCGAAGCAGCTCCGAGATTATCTTTCCTTATTGACAAGCCGAAGCGACTCGTTATTTATTTGGAAAGACGTGAGGCGAAAGGGAATAAGGGGACGGATAAAAGATTTTGGCGATATGTAAAAGAGCTTCTTTAGTCTCTCGTGCAAGCGGTGACTAATGCATGCGTCTGCCGAGCGATTCAGATGCGGCAGACAGCGCCAAGGCTGCGCTTGATTTGATGAGCTGTTGATGAGAGCGGCCCGGATCCCTGCAGAGGCTTCGGAGAGAAAACGAGCGTGAGACGCACACACGCAGCCGCTCCGGGCCTTGATCTAGCCTTCGCTTCCTCCCCGAAGAGCAGCGCTGGCCAATCTTGTGCCTGATTCCCATCCCCCCAACGTCCCCTGCCAACGGCTCAGCCAATCAAACGTCTCTCTCGTCTGCTTCATCAGCACGGCCCCGGTGCCGCTCTCCCCTCCCTCATTTTCCATCTCCTACGTGCTCGTTCTAATTATGGAGAACAAGTCACGGAGCACAGAGAGAGGGAGTGGAATCAAAGGAGCACGGGAAGATGGAGTGGAATGGAACGTCGGAATGGTGGGGGAGAAGGGCGCATTGACAGGATACAGATCAGCCTGCAGGGCTCGGGGATAAACAACGCTTCTTTCAAGTTCACAGTAAATTAGAGCGCTGCGGAACGGCGGCGAGAGCGAATCGGCCGTGTCTGTCTCACTGCAGCTGTGTTCTTCCCCTTACAGCTAGTGTGTGACGAGAGAACGGGACAGGCAGAAATAGAGCAAAAATGAGGGAACGAGAGACTAAAATGAGAGGGGGGAAAACAAGCGAGGACAAAAAGAGAGCTGCTTGTTTGAGATCAGTGAAGCACCAAAGTGATACGGCAAAAGTCCTTTGCGAATCCTCCGTTCCAAAATCTAGTGAGCTGCCTACGTAGGAAGCATTTGAGGCATCACTCCCGCTTGTTTACGCTGCCTCATAAGAAATCAAACTGTAAGGCAGCTCACCATTTTCTGAAGAAGCCAATCCCAGAATGCAATGCATCAGACAAAATGAAAAATGTTATATACATAGAAAAAACTGAAAAGAGTTAATAAAAGTACGGTAACACTTTACAATAAGGTTAATTGGTTAACATTTATTAATGTAGTAACTAACATGAACAAATCATGAGCAATAAATGTGTTACAGTATTTATTAATCTTTGTTAATGTTACTTAATAGAAATAAAGCTTTTAATTGCTTGTTCATGTTAGTTCACAATGCATTAACTAACATTAACAAGATTTTAACAAAGTATTACTAATTGTTGAAATTAACATTAACAAAGATTAATAAATGCTGTATAAGTGTAGTTCATTATTAGTTCATGTTAACTAATGTAGTTTACTAATGAACATTATTGTAAAGTATTGCTGGGAAAAGATTAATCGCGATTAATCGCATTCAAAATAAAAGTGATATTTTGCATAATATGTGTGTGTGTGTGTGTGTACTGAGTGTATAATTATGTATATTTAACCACACACACATACAAATATTCATTTAAAAAATATATTTATATTTTTTCAAATGAATATACCATATAGAATATATATAAAATATACATAAATATATATATACACACACACACATGTAAATGTTTCATAAATACATACTGGAATCTGTGTGTACTTATATATACATAATAATTAAACACAGCACTCATATATTATGCAAAAAAATCAATTTTATTTTGAATGCGATTAATCGCGATTAATCTTTTCCAAGCACTATTGTAAAGTGTTACCAAAAGTACTTTAGTATGATTAAAAAAGTACTAGTTTACCCAACAATCGTTTTACTACTTTGCCCAACAATGCCACGTTGTTAGCTTAGCAAAAAGCTTACAATACCAAATCCTGCTTTTTAGTTGGTTTATATGGAATAAAGTGATCTGGTTAGACAGTTTAAAGGAATATTCCACTTTCATGAAAATAAAAATTCTGATAATTTACTCATCCCAATGTCATCCAAGATGTTTATGTTTTTCTTTGATCAGTTGATATTTTTGAGGAAAATATTCCAGGATTTTTATCCATATAGTGGACTATAGTGGACTTTAGTGGTCTTCAACAGCTCTAAACAATCCCAACCAAGGCATAAGGGTCATATTCGCCAAAAAAAGTACTTTTTAACCACAACTTCTCGTCTTGCACTAGCAGTGTGACGCTCCAGCATGGTGTATGCGAAACTACACATATTCGTGATTGTGTAATACATAAGGTCGTGCTGGCTCGTCACATGGCCAGTGCAAGAATTATTATTTTCTTTTTTTTACAAAATGATGATTATTTTTCTAGACAAGGCCATCGGCTGGGATTGTTTAAATCCATTTGAAGCTGCATTTAAACTGTAAACTATTGAGGTCTATTAAAGTCCACTATATAGAGAAAAATCCTGAAATATTTTCCTCAAAAACAAAATTTCTTCTTGACTGAACAAAGAAATACATAAACATCTTGGATGACATGGGGGTGAGTAAATACTCAGTTTTTTATGAAAGTGGAGTAATCCTTTAAGAGGTTATGTGATGTCTAGACACCCTGAAAACCAGCACAAACAGGCTAGATTATCTTAACTCATCTTAGTTATCAGAGTTGTTTAAGACAAGTAAGAAACTCCATTTGTAAACCATCAGTGAGTAAGAAATGCCATTTGCATGACACATAAAGTTGCTGCTTATGTAGAGAATTTAAATCGACGGCTTACGTGGTGGTTGCATTTCAATTATGATGCTGGCTTAAAAGGCAGACAGCAAGCCAGCTCACTATGTTTTGGAACAAAGCCCTTATCTTTTCCTCTCCAATTCTCTCTTTCTCCTTTTTAATTTCAACCCAGATTTAGTCGTGCCCTGTCTGCCTCTTATTAATGGAGCTGAATATTCAGCTCCTGAAGGCCGTGCTGAGCTCTCATCCGCCTCCCCAGCTTTTCCTCATTAACTGCTCTAAATTCGACCTCTCTCGCTCATATAAACATTAGCTGGCTACACTGTGTGCAACTCAAAAACTCTCGGATAAAGGCCATGGAAAAAACTGAATCAAGGAGGATCTGGAATATGTTGCTTTCTGGATTTGTTACACAGCCTCTCATTTGTGCATGCATCCAGATATTTGCAATAAATACACATGCACAAACAATGGAGGTCTAAAATGCATAAAGAAACGTAATGTAGCTCCAGACACCTGAGCTATAATTGCCATGCGAATTATCACTTAGGAGTCGCGAGAAACTGAAACCCTGACAACCCTGATTGGTTACTAGCACCAGAAGAATGAGCAAAATGTCAAGTTGCACAGCTGTGAAGGGAGCATAATGTCGATGTATCAAGCCTGTATTTATAATGCATCATAAAGGGATACTTAACGCATTATAATGAATGTATTGTTGTTCCCTTGTACTCTTTCACTGTAATTTTTCGTTTTACTTTCAGTTTAATAAATTATTGAAATTATTGAAAAAGGTAGAACCGCGAGGTCTGCAAAAGACGGATTCAAACAAGGGACATAGCGCCCAAAAGCCAATTCCACAAGCCATACGTTCTACTGCTTGCACCACTAAAGCCGTTGATTTCACCAAAATGTTTTTTTTTAATTTAGTGCTCCAACCAGACATGTCTTGGTGGAGCTAGTGTAAATAGCATTTGCCAACAAAGGGCACAATTTACACATTGTAAATAGACACTCTCAGGCCAGCATGAAGGGACACAGATCATGTGAAGGACAGGCATACCGAGTTCAGTTAATAACATTCTGCTCAAAATGTCACATTTGTGCTGAGATTGTCTCTTGGGAATCAGCGTGATGGCACCAGTATTTGGTGCTGTATCAACATACAGTAAAATGGATGTGATGAGTGATGGATGGACCCTCCCCACAAATCACGAGATTCCGTAGTGACAGGTGAGGTGCATATTTTGACAAGTAAAGTAAAGTAAAGGAGCAGCCATCGAGCTTTAAAGCTTTCGAAATCTTTTTCCACCTATAGACACGGCAAAAAAGCATAATTGACTAGGAGAGACCAAAGAGCGCCCATTTACATCTGCAAGGTCCAGCACATGTTTATTTGATTCATCTCTTAAAGGAAGTGCTTGATTAAATAAACAGAGGCCAGGAAAAGCATTTCGAATTCTCTTTAATGGGAGATGATGAAAAGGCTCTAGGCGAAGCGCGAAAACCCAGCACGAGAGAAACGCAGGCCATCAATCTCGCTTTCTCTCATACACGCCGCACATCTTAATGTTTTCCCCAACTGATGTTCTGAACGCAGCCAAAGACAAAGACTCTGAAAGACTCAGGTAAAAAGAGAATAAACTGTACAGCGATTCCCGCAAGCCTGTGATACCCCTGGCACATAGAGGGAGGTTTTTTAAAAATGAAGCTGAACAACAAAGCAATATTTGTTCAGAGAGAAATATGACACAGAGGGAGACATGAATAAAATGTGTGTGCGTTTCGGCTGCAAAGACGAACCCATTTACGATAACGGCAACACAAATGCTGCCAGAGTAACAGCGTTTTACCCTTCACAGAGGTGAGCGTTGAGCAAACCGCAGGTGACAGCGGCTTTGATACGCAGATAAACAACACAGAGGCTTTTCTAATGCCCGTCTCTTTCTCAAACGCGCCAGCTGTGAGGTGAGGTCTTACACGCTTAATCCCTCTCTCTCAGAAATACACTTTATCGTGGCAGTTCAAACTACTCAACATGCATACAGAGAGGTGAAGTTCTTTTGTGCATCGATTGATACGTACTCAAAAGTGTGTATGCACTCATTTTATACGTCGAGAATTGGACACTATTGTATTTTCAACTTGATTAAATATTTGATTAGGCTTCAAAATAGTCGAAAATACCAAGACGTTACTCATAGTAAATGTGAGGTCATGTTTCGAGTTTATTTTATTTATATAGAGCTTTTTACAGTTACAGTTAGCATAGCATAACATAAAAAAACAGTAGAGTAGCATAGAATAGAACAACGTAGCGTAAAATAGAGTAGATTAACGTATTGTAACGTAGAGTACAGTATAGTGTAAAAGCATAGCGTAGATTAGTGCACCGTAGAGTACACTAGAGTAGCCTAGAGTATAGTAGAGTAGCATAGGGTAACGTAGCGCATAATAGAATAGATTAGCATATCGTAGCGTAAAGTACAGAATAGAAGACAGAATAGCATAGATTGGAGTGTGACGATATTTCGCGATTCACACTATAATACCCGTCCAATATCAATTCTGCATCGCAAGGGCAATACTATGCACAACTATTTAATGTACTACGGCTATTGATTAAGTCAAAAAATCTGAAATCACTGTTAGTTTGAGTCGTTTTTAACATGCATTTGAAAAAGCAAATATAATCATTATAAATATTCTTTAGCATCATGACAGTATCTGTAAATGTTTGAAGAACAGCGATATAAATATCCTTACACATTTCCTGGAGCTCCCTGTGTAATGGTACTTCGTCTGCGGCGCATATTGAGTTTCTGCACAAGAGCGTCATCTGGCTTTTGGATGTAGCGACATTTCACCATAATTCATTGAGAAGCATATGAATTAAGCATTACACCTAGGGATGCACCGATATGGCAATTTTGGCCGAAACCGATAACCGATAACTCTTTATATTTGGGGGGCGATAACCGACATATATATATATATATATATATATATATATATATATATATATATATATATATATATATATATATATATATATATATATATATATATATATATATATATATATATATATATATATATATATATATATAGGCCGATAAATATTCATATTATTTTCACAATGAACAACTCTCAGACCGCAACTAGCATACTCTTCTTAAGCCCACAATACGTGTCATCTTCGTGCTATGTCACAGAAAGCACCAATCAAAACTTCACATGGCCAGCAATGAGCAAGTGAAGTGGTTCAACAAACCAAAAAAATCCATCATTTATCGGCTTTCATTTATCAGCCTAATTTTGTTATCAAACCTAAAAATAAGCAGTTATCGGCCTATAACGATATGTCGGCTGATATATCGTGCATCCCTAATTACACCCGTAGCGTAGATTAGCGTAACGTAGAGTAGCCTGGAGTACAGTAAGGTAGCCAAGTGTAATGCTGTGCAGAATAGAATAGTGTAACGTAGCACAGCAAAGCAGGGCATAACATAGCGCAAAATAAAGTAGATAGCGTAACATAACGTAGCGTAGAATAGAATAAAACAGCATAGCGTAGAATAGAGTAGCATAGCATACAGTAGTGTAGGGTAGAATAGAGCAGAGTAGCATAGATTAACGTAGTGTAGTATGCAAGTAGCATAACGTTATATAAAGTAGAGTAGCATAGATAACATAATGTAGCATAAAGTAGAGTAGCCTAGCGTAACCTAGCGTAGCATATAATAGAACAGAATAGAATAGTAGAGTAGTGCAGAATAGAAATAGAATTATATGAAAACCAAAAATAAGCACAGTACACAAACTTATACCATGGGTGTTTTCTGATTGGCTGAGAAATGTTCCATGGGTGTTTAATTATTTTTCTGTAAACCACCCACCTACCCAAATGTCTTAAAAACAGAGCAATATTTGTGGTAACCGTGGTGTAAGTGGAATTATTAACTACGGTCCTTTGAATTATTTGAAAATAATGCTTTGCGTTGTGCCGCATTTGCAACTTGGGTGTGCATTACTTTCTTATAATTCAACGGCCCGTCGTCAATTATTCCTTACATATACAATAGCATACAAACTATGTGGCATGCTACTGTTTGAAACCTTTCCAATATGGAATCATGTTTAAAACTTTGCTTGTATTTTATAATAGTAGCCAGCATACAATCATGTATATTGTGCAGTAAACTGCTATTCCATTACAAACACAGCCATTCAGACAAACACAGTGCACAAGAGACACAAGAAAAAAAATGAAAAATTAAGCAAAGAATAAAGAGAAGGAAAAAAATGGTGCCAATGATTCACCGCTCCAAACGCATTGTTCTCTAATTAAACTCAGATTGGTGCTCTCTCTCTCTCTCTCTCTCTCTCTCTCTCTCTCTCTCTCTCTCTCTCTCTCTCTCTCTCTCACACACACACACACACACACACACTTTCTAATGAAGCCTCTGGAGGTAGAAAACTGTGTCATGATTTTAATGTAAGGAACATCTCAACCTCCTCTCAAAGAATCCATTATCACACACATCAGGAATGACAAATCTCCATCTGATGGCACAGGATTGCCAAATAAAGAGAGTTCAGAGCAACACCTTCAAACACAGAGAGGAAAAGAATAAGGGGACCAAAAAGCAAAGCGAAAAAGAACAAACAGCTCTGATGAACGTGCATTTGGTAGACGTTTTCATTCAAAGTAGTTTACAGTGCATTCACCATTAATATTCGACCATTTAGGCTACAGAAAAAAACTATTTAAGTTATAATTTCAGAAAAGTTAATATTATTCAGTTTTATATAAAATTAAATTTTATATTACCTATATTTATTTAGTTTTTACTCTGAAGGTTTTAGATAACATTTTTTGTTGTTGTTTAAATGGTGCGGACCACAGACAAAGACAAGAGGGTGACAATTTTTTAACTTTTTGTTTCTACATAACATTGAATATACAGTATCGCACCGTAATCATCCACACTGCAACACAGACGCACAATATAAAATCATTTACATGCAAGCTGCACAAACTATAATCTACATGTGAGATGACTGTAAAGTTCTGCCTATAGCACTTTCATTTCAAAGCTGTTTTTGATCTCAAAAGCTTCAACTTCACATGGCACGCCAGGAGCTCAATACCTCCAAGGGCAAAAGTAGCTATGCTGAATGCCACATCTTACTATCGTTCCTTACTTCAAAAATGTTGCAGAAAAAAAAATGTCAAGGTCTTTTTGCAGTCAGTAGAGTGGATTACGCCAAGCTAAGCTCACGCTGTTTTGGTGCCAGTAAAGTGGATTACATCGTGCTTTGGCAAATAAAAGACAATGAGCCGAATCCGTTTAAAAATCACGTCAGATTTTACGGGGATTGTGCGATTAGGAGCGCGACCAGGTGGAGAAGACCGAAGGGCAAATTTGCTCCAGCGTTTAATGCATACAGGATCAACATTCTTAATTATTACCAACATAAATTATTTCGTTTTAACGTGTGTAACCAAGATACACATTTCCCATGTTTTCTGTCTGTCATCAAGTTAATCCTACTTTCATTTGCCATAAATTCCATCAGAGGAATAACTCGATATGACATCAGTGCACAGTTGTGGGCCGTTAGTCGACATGTTGCTAGGAAACGCCACCATCAGCACCACGGCTTCAAAGGCAAAGCGGGGAAGTGAAGGCAGATGTGTACTGATTATGAAGCAGTCTAACTAAAGCAGTCTAAGAGATACACAGATAAAATATGTTAAAATAAGCTTATGCAAGACCTTCAGATGTGTTGAAAACCTTATCATACAAAATCGTACCAATACAAGCCTGAAAACGCAATACTTTGGTTTTTTTCCTGATGTTTTACCCTAATTTTAAAAAATCAATGCACTACAGGCCCTTACTTTCCATATGCATACCAAACACTAAGGGGTTTAAATTAATCCAGGACTAGGCCTTAAAGGGACATTCCACTTTTTTGAAAATATACTAATTTTCCTGCCCTATTTTGCCCTTGAGTTAAACATTTGATTTTTATGGTTTTGGAATCCATTCAGCCGATCTCCGGGTCTGGCGTTACCAATTTTAGCATAGCTTAGCATAATCCATTGAATCCGAATAGACCATTAACATCACGCTAAAAATGACCAAAGAGTTTCGGTATTTCTCCTATTTTAAACTTGACTCTTCTGTAGTTACATCGTGTACTAAGGCCGACAGAAAATTAAAAGTTGCGATTTTCTAGGCAGATATGGCTAGGAACTATACTCTTAAACGGCATAATAATCAAGGACTTTGCTGTTGTAACCATAGACTGTAAAAAAGATGGACGTAGTGTTCTGAAGATCGTTTTTGAAGCTTAAAGTAGGCGTGTCCTGCCATCGCCATCTTGGCCCCGCCATCATGGCTCCTCCTGCAGCCATGTTACGGCAGCAAAGTCCTTAATTATCGACCTAAAAAAATCACAACTTTGTACACGATCTAACTACAGAAGAGTCAAGATTTAAATAGGGCTGGGCAAAAAATCGACTTTTCGATTAATCGTTTTTTAAAACGTGGTCGATTCAGAATTGATTCTCAAAGAGCAGAATCGATTTTTTCTTTCATATTTATTTCTGCAAACATTGAACGAAAAATTTACATTAATCGAATTACTAGTCTTCTTCACTAGATGTCACACTCTTTTTTGTCTAGCGCATGTTACCAAGGAGCGAGAGGCAAGCCTGTCATTCATTCATTCAGTGCTTAAAATGGCGGTTTCAGGTGCTTCGTCGATTTTATTAATTACCTACTTGTAACCTGCTGTTCACTGTTCTTTTTATCAATATAATATTTGTATTAAATCTATATTCATTGAGTTGAATAGAGTATAAAAATCGGTCCGAGAACCAGAATAGAAAATTTAATTGAGAATCGAAATCGAATCGATTTGGTAGCTTGTGAATTGAAATCGAACCGTTCTGGAAAATCTGAATCGATACCCAGCCCTAGATTTAAATAGAAAAATTTTTTAAACTCTTTAACTCTAGGGGACCTGGAAAATGAGCATATTTTCAAAAAAGTAGTTTTTAAAAACAAACCTTACAAACACAATACTGGTGTGCATCTTGAGACAAAACAATGTGTTATATTTTAAGATATGTCAGTGCAAGCTGATTTCTGTTAAGACAGCTCAAACATTCATTTTAGTCTGGGACTAAACTTAAGCCCCGTCTGGGAAACTGCCCCCAAAATGTTTTCATGTCACATTTCAGTTGATCGTTACAATGTCAAAAAGCTGCAAAAAATGATTAATCAAATTGCTTATGCAAGTCAATTCAACAGTTACTGCAAGGTAGTTATTATAATTTATAAAGTTTTAAATATTTACAGTATATATTTACTACAAAATTACACCGATTACCCTCAGAATGCCTACTGGAGCTGTGTGGATTACTTCTGTGAAGAAGGATGGATGGGCTTTTTTGAGATTCAAAATCAGTAGCACCATTTCTACCAATATAAGGCTTGAAAGAGCAAGGACTAATATAACTCCAATTGTGTTTGTCTGATAGATGTAGGGCTGCAACTAACAATTATTTTCATAATTGATTAATTGGGCAATTATTTTTTCAAAATAATCGACTAATCGGATAAAAACCAATATTTACTCAATTAGATATTTCATTTACTATACCTAAATAAGGCACTAATTTAGGGTATTCATGCGTAGAAGTGAACTTTGCAAAAGCCACACACTACAGAGTTTTACTAATAAAATCTTTTTGGTTTTGATATTTTAAGCCTTAAATTTAAAAAGTTTTTAAATGTCTTTAAATGCCAAATATTAATAAACAAAACGAATTAAGTCTTCAGGGATGTGCTGAGAGGAATTTTTGCCAGACATTTATAAACTCAATTTAAAATGTTTAATTTTAGGCCGTGATGAGAGCAATATTCGTTATTAAAGACACACTATGCAGTTATTTTACCTTAATATAACAGCTTTAAAGTTATTTCGGTGGTAAACAAAGTCATAGTAGGGCGAATCATCCTCCTGTTGAAGCTCGGGGAGGACGCCGCTAGCAAAACCAGCAATGCAAGCTTGAGAGAACCGCCCCTGACAAATCTCGCGAGAATCATGACTTGCTTTACGGCAACGACGTCACACACGTTAGGCTTGTTCGACTTCGTGCGGCGCTGCAAGAACCGACCGCCGGATGATGTCAAAGTACCGCGAGAATGATCTGAGATGGCACTTTGACGTCTTCCGGGTGTCGGTTCTTGCAGCGCCGCATGAAGTCGATCAAGCCTATAACAACAACTGCACGCGCAAATTTGAGACGTGAGGCTAAAGACATAGACTATAGACTGTTAACTTGTGATTTAGCTGCAAGCATGTAAAAATGTTATAAGCCAGCAAACGCGGTAGGTTTCTTTATTATTATATGCACTCTACACTTGGAATAAACTTCTTATTATCCTATTACCATCATCTGTAGTTTAGTAGACTATGCAGTAGCCTAATATTTCTATTAAATTGTGGAACATTACCTGGTCATTATCATACTAGAGTGGGAGTAGGAAATTACGACAGTTGCAAGTATTCTCCAGCGACTCTAGGGGTCGCTGTTTGACAAAAATGCCGAAAATGCATAGAGCACCTTTAACAAAATAAATAAACCATTATGATATGAAAGTAATATACATGCGTTGTTACAGTAATAAAAACCTGGATTTTCCCCTTAGTTTAAAACAGATGCTTTGTTTGTGGTTCAATACTACAACCTAACAATTAAACATATACAAACTCACTTATATTAAAGGATGAAATTAAACCTTTATTAACCTTTGTTCATTTGCACTTTTGCTTCCGTCAGTTCTGTCAGAGTTGCCATATCTGTGTAACAAAACCAACCTAATTCACATTCAAAATGAGTCCAAAAGCATCCAAATGACTATTCACAGCCAAAATACCAACAACTAATGAACCAAATTCTTCAATCTGTAACCTGCAGAAACAGTTTAAAAGTAGCCCAATTCAGAACTCCGCCGAAAGGCAGAAGACCTGGCAACGCTGCCTTGCTTTTAAACAAGCTAGTTGAATGGCAAGAAGCAGCAGCGCTTGATAAACATGCAGTTTGTATGAAGAAACAGCGCCTGACTTTAATTATAAGTGCACAGTTTCTGCTGTATAAAGCAGACGCGTGTTCCTGCTGTCCGATGGTGGTGTGGGAGCATGTGATGTCACAGACAAACAAATTTTTATTATCAATTAGTTGTTGCAGGCCTAGAAAGATAATTGTCTCGGATGGCTTGAGGTTGAGTAAATCATGAGTAATTTTCATTTTTGACTAACTAAAAAAAAATAAAAGGATAGTTCAAGTAATATAAAAACAATGTTGATATGACTTACTGATCATAAAATTTTGTACAGTTTATGCCCCACCAAGACATCTTGAAAGTTCATTTATCCACAACGGACAGCACCAAATATTCAAACACTGTATTATTCAACGATACTAAAAAAGCCTGTTTAATTAATCTTAAAAATCTGTTTAGTTCAGACTGTGTCTAGGTCACATTGTGGTTTCTCAGCCCCACTGACCTGTTGTAGTTTTTCACTGTCTCTGGCACTTAGATAATTATCCAAACACACACACGCTCAAAGGCAGACCGGCTATTCATTATGCTGTTATTCTCTTTGTCCTTGGCAGAGTTCACTGGGCCATTGTGTCAGAATCATTTAAAAATAGTCCTGTCGGCCGCCTGAGGCTTTTAAACAACGTAACCTCAGTCATCAAACCCCTGCAGAAAAGCCATCATGACAGCACCAGAGACTGCCGCCCAACATCCCATGATGACTCTCAGATCGCTGCCAACACTAAGAGCGTTACTAAAGCTTCAGGGCTGGATTACTATTTTTAAGTAATGGAAGGAAACTGGAAACTTTTCATCTTCACATCTAAACGAATTGTCCTTCCAAAAATGTGAGTTCTGAGAACATTTGTTTACTTAAATTCTGCGTGACGATGTCTCACAGCCAAACGGGACTGATTCCTGCACGGTTCAAAAATGGAGCATGAAGTTAAAACAACTTGGTTTTGCAAGTCAATTCAACCTACCGTATTTTCCAGACTATATAGTCCAGGGGTCTCCAACCTTTTTTCAATGGAGAGCTACTTTCTAAAAAATAAAAGTGGTCGAGAGCTACTTGTGTCACGTAATACCTAAATTTAGTTAATAGATAACGATCTATTAACTCACTGTGATTTGAACTCTTTTCCCCTTTTTTTTTAAGAAGTTGCCAGTCAGTGCCAGCATTTTTTTATTTTTATATTTTTCACAAAATTTTAATACCTTCCAGAAAATGCTTTTCTTTAAACATAAACACACCATCATCAAATGAAAGAACAGATCCTTTTAAACAACAACAACAAAAAAACTTTCATGTTGTTTATTTATACTTTTTATCACCTCTTATCTATGGGTAGGATTATTCCCAAAAAACCCAAATTTTGAATAAAACAAATCATTTATTAATGATCAGATTTAGAAAGATGATCCAAACATACATAGAGTATTTACTGCTTTTGGATTCATATTAGGGAAGTGCATGTATGTCCTTTTTTCATTTCGATTAATCCATAGGTCTGAAAAACGATGACTGGATTAATTGAGGGTGGGCAATGGAAAGGGCGTCATTGTGGAAATTAAAATATTTTTATTAAAAACACTCAAATAAAACTTCATTTTGAAGAAACTATGACAGAAAAATGAACACATACTAGATTATTAATGAAATAGATGTTTTTTAACAGAAACCAACAGGAAAAGCTGCGTGATGAAGTGAAACTAAAGGGTTAATAAACACAAACTGATGCGCTTTATATACTGTATGACGCACTCTGCATAATATTAAGCCTTGATACAACAAAAATGTATTATATAACGTGCATCTGCACAAAATGCAAAACTTAAACTAAGTTACTGGACAGAAAGTTTAACTCCTGTCGTGGATGCGCATCATCAGCATGCTTTTAAACACGTCCAGTCAAAGCACAAGCTTCATAATATTAAGCAGCTTTAAGTCTTTTGCTATCATTTTAGCGATTAACGTTAGCTGTGTCATGCCGTCCTCTCACCTGTTCTCAGTCAAGATGTAATGCTCGTATGAGTCTTTGGTTTTTTTTTTGACATTTGATGTTTAAAAATGAGATAATTACCCATTGAACTTGTGACGACGACTGTATTTTCGTTTTACCAAAAGTGAATCCGAAAATCACGGCATCCTTTTTAACCATAGTGCCTTGACTCGAGGTGCGTTCGGCTTCAAAGCGTCGCGCGGATCGGCCGGTTGCCATGGCGCGGGCTTCACAGCGTTGCGCGCATCGGCTGGTTGCCGCGGCACGGATCCGTTTGTTTTTGGATCATACATGTTAAATTACTGATGTCATATGATACGCCGGTCTACAACGCGACGTCCAACACGCACCCAGTTTTAGTACCACAGGCGCTTGTAACACTAACCAGACATCCAAATGCGCCATAACCACAGAAAATAAATAAATAAATAAATAAACCCACCAGCGAGCTACCTGCAATTAAGACACGAGCTACCAGTAGCTCGCGAGCGACGTGTTGGAGACCCCTGATATAGTCTATATTCTATAAGTCGCATCAATCAAAAATGCGTCATGAAGAGGAAAAAACATATATAAGTCGCAATGGAATACACGTGGCATTATTTTAGAAAATTATTTCACAAAATTCAAGTCGAAGAACAGACATTTAATCTGGAAATTATTCAACTAAACAATAGCGCACAGAACAGCAGGCTGAATAGATGTCCGTACGTTAACGTAACATTATCAGTTATTTATACGATACACAATATTATACTGAACATAACTGGAAGGCTGAATAGGGTAAATGAACAGAACAAGCCAACGATCATCAAGTTCGCAGATTCGTCATTCCACATGACTGAATCCATTGAATGATATAAATACAGGAGCAGCATATAGCAGACTTTTGCGTCTGTAGACAGTAATGTTGTCTCTTGGTTTGTATATGTCAAAATTAATTCATACTTACTTACAAGTCGCACCTGACTATAAGTCGCAAGACAAGCCAAACTATAAAAAAGTGTGACTTATAGTCCGAAAATTAGGTGCTATATTAAGCTTTGACTTGTGATAACTTAAAAAAACAAGTTGAAATTGTTTAACTTAATTTGTTACGTACATAAAAATAAGGGGTGTCACAGTAAATCTATATGGATCGATGCATTGATGCAAGAAACACAGAAAATAGGCTTCTTTTCCAGCTCCCCTAGAGTGAAACATTTGATTTTTATCCATTCAGCCGATATCCGGGTCTAGCGGTACCACTTTTAGCACTTTTAACTGTTATGTGAGACAGAGCTTATGATAAATTTGTTGTGGTCAATTCTTATTTTGTGGCAGGCTGAGAAATAAATGAATGTATGGGAAACACTGCATTCCAACGATGCCCCCTTTGTTGCTTGCTCCCACTTGTATGATGTCACAACAGTAGGAGTGGCAAATATAATGACACGCCTATAATCCCTCCCACTCTGAAGTGCTACTAAACTCAATGGAAAAGCTAACCGCGCCAAAGTAAAGTGAGCGGACACGACTCGACCCGTGGGGTACTATGCAATAAAAAAGCGCCATTAAGAAAAGTCCCGCCAGTAAGTGGCCATCTTTGCAATACTTCCAGAATCAAGTCCTGTCTATTTAAATGGGGAAATACAGATATACAGTGAGAGACTGTGAGAGACATAATCCAGAAATCACAATGTATGATTTTTTAACTATTTATTTTTCTGATACAGCTGCAAATAAGTTTTTGAACACCTGAGAAAGTCAATGTTAATATTTGGAACAGTAACCTTTGTTTGCAATTACAGAGGTGAAACGTTTCCTGTAGTTTTTCACCAGGTTTGCACACACTGCAGGAGGGATTTTGGCCCACTCCTCCACACAGATCTTCTCTAGATCAGTCAGGTTTCTGGCTTGTCGCTGAGAAACACAGAGTTTGAGCTCCCTCCAAAGATTCTCTATTGGGTTTAGGTCTGGAGACTGGCTAGGCAACACCAGAACCTTGATATGCTTCTTACAGAGCCACTCCTTGGTTATCCTGGCTGTGTGCTTCGGGTCATTGTCATGTTGGAAGACCCAGCCTCGACCCATCTTCAATGCTCCAACTGAGAGAAGGAGGTTGTTTCCCAAACTCGGTCGTCCTCTTCTTAACTCTTTCACCGCCAGCGTTTTTAAAAAAAGTTGCCAGCCAGCGCCAGCGTTTTCATGATTTTCACCAAAGTTTAATGCTTTCCAGAAAATGTTCTTCTTTAAATATATAAACATACAATATACCAAATGAAAGAACAGACCCTCTGCTTTCAAACAAAAAAAACGTTTCATCCTACCTGCAGTGGTTCTTTTGTAATCAGCTTTTGAATATGGGTAGGTTTCTGCAGAAACGCCATATTTTGAGCAAAAAGCAGAGATAATTCCATTTTTGTGACAGACTTTTCATAGAGATCCCATTCAGAGCGATCTTTAAACAGACACGGACATGCAGCCGCTTGCCATAGGGCAATACTTCCGGGTTAAAAAATTTGCGTAAGGGCGCCACCTGGTGGATAATAGCGGTATTGCAGAAAGACGGAAAATCTCGTCATTGGCGGGGAAGCGTTTTCTCTTAATTGACGAGATATCTCGTCAATGGCGGTGAAAGAGTTAATACAGTGTATTCACCCTGTCCCATGTGCAGAAAAACACCCCCAAAGCATGATGCTACCACCCCCATGCTTCACAATAGGGATGGTGTTCTTGGGATGGTACTCATCATTCTTCTTCCTCCAAACACGTTTAGTGGAATTATGACCAAAAAGTTTTATTTTGGTCTCATCTGACCACATGACTTTCTCCCATGACTCCTCTGGATCATCCAAATGGTCAATGGCAAACTAAGACGGGTCTGGACATGTGCTGGTTTAAGCAGGGGAACCTTCCGTGCCATGCATGATTTCAAACCATGACGTCTTTTTGTATTACCAACAGTAACCTTGGAAACGGTGGTCCCAGCTCTTTTCAGGTCATTGACCAGCTCCTCCCGTGTAGTTCTGGGTTGATTTTTCACCTTTCTTAGGATCATTGAGACCCCACGAGGTGAGATCTTGCATGGAGCCCCAGTCCGAGGGAGATTGACCGTCATGTTTAGCTTCTTCCATTTTCTAATGATTGCTCCAGCAGTGGACCTTTTTTTACCAAGCTGCTTGGCAATTTCCCCGTAGCCCTTTCCAGCCTTGTGGAGGTGAACAATTTTGTCTCTAGTGTCTTTGGACAGCTCTTTGGTCTTGGCCATGTTAGTAGTTGGATTCTTACTGATTGTATGGGGTGGACAGGTGTCTTTATGCAGCTAACAACCTCATCTAATTTAGGATAATAAATGGAGTGGAGGTGGACATTTTAAAGGCAGACTATCAGGTCTTTGAGGGTCAGAATTCTAGCTGATAGACAGGTGTTCAAATACTTATTTGCAGCTGTATCATACAAATAAATAGTTTTTAAAAATCAAGCATTGTGATTTCTGGATTTTTTTTTAGATTATGTCTCTCACAGTGGACATGCACCTACAGGTTGTTCAAATACTTATTTTCCTCACTGTATAATGAAACAACATATTTCTGACCAACAATTAAACTTGATATTAACTGTACTGTAGTGTTTCTTAAGCACAAATTGCATTAAAAGATTTGTCCATCTTTGTCAATTGATGGTTGGTTCTTTAAACTTGAAGGCCATTTATAATAATACCAGTGCTTTATCCTGTCATATCTATTATCTTTGGTGAAAAAGAGCGGAAAAACATTTAGTGTGCGTTGAATAACTGTGAAAAGAAGGTCATGCAGGTTTATTTTGAGAGAATGACATTAAGGTCTTTGCGAGCACTTCAGTCCAACAGACAGATGTTTCCATTTGAGTCAATCACAACAGATAAATGATCTGAGTTGGTGTCTAATGGGTAATCTCACGAGATATCTTCATTGGAAGATCCACATATATACACACAGACAGATACCGTGTATATATACCACACATGATTATCTCTTTTGCAATCTATAAAACAGTACCAAAGATGTCAATTTCATGATACCCTCACAACACAAGACAATAAATAATAATCCAGATCTTCCATCAGTATTGTAGTCGAGTCAAAACCAAGACCAGAGATCAAGTGTCGATCAAGTCTTGACTCGGACTTGAGTTGGACATGACTACAACATTGCTTTCCATGCTGTTGCATGCAACATAACCCACCAACTTCCTGTTGGTTAAAGTAACTACAGAGAATCATGGGTGAGGTGTCTTTCTGCGGAACCTGCAGCACATTACGAGAACCTGTCCAAAAATACTTGTCCTCATTTGATTCGTTTATAATTTCTGTGCCACTAATGGGACCAAAGTACAAAAATAATTGTCCTTTTCCAAACTGGTTCTCCAAGCACTCAGAACAGATGTGCTAGTCTCACCGGTAAGCTGGATGGACGGTCCTGTTGAGTAAGACCCATGTCATCGTGGTTAGGTTTTCCTGGTTGACCCCTGCTGCCGTACCCCTCCTGCAGCGCATCCTATGTAGAAAACAAAGACGCTTATAACAAAGCAAAAGTAGAAACCCTTCAGCTTCTAAAGGGAGTTGTATAGCACAGAAGGGCTGCGTCATGATTTCTCGCAGTGTAAACTATCAGGCCTTGACTCAGATGGGAATCAAGTAATTAGACAGTCTCAGACAGCGTAATGGTAACACCATCCCATCATTTCACCTCGTTCAGAGGATCTGTGATTCACACCAGCAGAAATGCAGTGGCACGTCTGAAGCCTAAAACAATGTGCACTTATATCAAGCGTAAAATTACACACGGGGTGAATGACAAAACCAAACAAAGACTGATTAAAGGGGACAGAGAATGAAAAACCATTTTTACCTTGTCTTTGTTGAATAATGGTAGTCTACCCGCATTCACAAATATACAAAAAGTGCTAGACATGCTAAACATCTCAGTCTCATAGAAATTCCTCTTTTAGAAATGTCAGCCAGAAAACATCCCAATCTGAAAAACTGATGCTTATGACCTCACAGGCATCTCACTGCCCCTCCACTTTAAAATAATTGGCTACATTTTTTGAGTGGCAGCAAAGTCAGCCAATCAGTAATGAGATCAAGTTAAGCCAGTAGGGGGAGCCTAACAGGTGCAAAACCACTTGTTTAAAATCCCCCACCCTAATAGAGCTATCTGAGAGAGGTTTTTAGGAAGCTTCTAAGGCATTACAGACCCAAACAAAAAATTTTTTTGTCTACATGTCACATCACAGAACAAGGATAAATACCCTGTTCAATCATTCTACGTCACCTTCAAAGAAACAATTCACCCAAAAATGATTTATTCACTCTCTGACTGACTTGTTGTTTCTATAACTTAACTGGTAAAGCATTACGTGAGCAGTGCAAAGGTATGGGTTAAATTCCCATGGAACATACATAACAAAATATGAAGATCTTACATGCAAAAACTGCTCCACCTCCATCAAAAATTAGATAATGATATTAAACAAACGCTCTTGGCACGTATAATATGTTCATCAAATATTTCTGCTTATTCCCAGCCACAGGTCATTCAGAAATACGTTTTGTTGGCAGAAAACGTTAAATGGCACAACGATTTTTTTGCAAAGTCCACTAAGTGCATGGAAGACCAATGCACAACCATGTTTCACATTCAAACTTAGGTTCTTTGTGAGTACTTGGACCTGAATACAAGCTGAATATGGCAGTCACACGTATCACAGCGCCCCCTAATGTGTGCTTCATTTTCTTCAATTTAACACTTTGACTTTTACATCATTTGCAATGTTTCTAGCTGCATTTTTTGTGATTTTGCAACAGTTTAACATGTCTTGTCCAAAGAAGTGGATTTTTTTGCCAAAAAAAGCTTTCACGCACTTACAGCGTTTGCAGCGAAAGACAGTCAAATTTGTTAAAAACCTATAAATGACTAAAGTGACATTTGTGAAAATAAGGCATTACAATTACTGACTATAACCATTGGTATTAAAGTGAAATTATTAAACCGAAACATAAGAACCATAATAATAAAAGATGTTAAGAGGGTTTCAGGGTTCCCACCACTTAGTTAACTTCAAATTCAAGGACCTTTCAAGGACTTTCCAGGTCTAATACCCTCAAATTCAAGGACTAAATGTGGGGACACGTTTTAAGTGAGAGCAAGGTTACATTGTGTTACCTTTTTAGATACATTGTTACAGTACCCTTTTGAGGGAACTTAAGCTGCATCACCACGGTGACACTTTGGGGACGCCTCCAGGGGTATGTGCGTCTGAATGTGTGAATCAAATTAAACCAATGGTGAGGCTTAACGACAAAGACAGGGTGATGCGAGAGCCAGGAAGTATATCGCTATCTGAAAAAATGCCAAAGATGGTGTTACAGTGACGCAGGAAGAATGGCAAGGGAGACGCAGCGTCTCATTCCCTTCTCAGGGAACAACAGTTACATACGTAACCCGAGACGTTTTCATGTGTCAAACACAACTATGCAAAAAAGCATTTTGGTATGAATCAACATTCACCTTCAGTCAAGAGCAGAGAGGGATTCTCTCGTTAATATTATTGACAAATGAATAAGGTTACTGTAGCTTTAAGACACGAGAGAGATCTTTGCTTTCGTGAGAATGACTTGTGGGGATACCAGGATGTGTCTGTGCGTCGGGTGTACCTGGACAAGAGCAGTTGCAAGTAAAATAAAAGTTTAAACTGTCAAAATGCATGAAAATAACAAACTTTCGGCATGAAAATGCAATGTCCGCGATAGATGTATACGTGTATATGCTGTTTGATGGGGATGTGAAGACGTGCCGCGCTGCATGTTTGGACTGGAGTGCGCCATCCTAAAAAATACACAGATCTTTGAAAAGGGCAGAGAGAAAAATCTAAATCTGTACGTCATACATGAGCAACAGGTTGTAAAAATGCTCACACTGCGTAAAAATGATCTCAAATTGTGCCCGCATTCAGGAGCCCTATGATGACAAAAATAAATAGAAAAATCGGTTCATGAGATCTGCAAATTTAGCGAGTACAGATCGAGCCCATCTACCTAACTATGGCTGATCGATCCCTATATATCATGAGTCCTGTCAACAAGTATGAATATTATAACACATAATATTAAAGTATATTGATGAAATTGAGCTTTTTTGATAAAAATAAAAATGATGATAAAATAATTTAAAGTATTAAACATTTTAAATCATCTTTTTCAGTGTTACACAAAAGATAAAGTCATACAGGATTATGAGCACTTAACTCTTTCCCCGCCATTGACGAGATATCTCGTCAATTAAGAGAAAACGCTTCCCCGCCAATGACGAGATTTTCCGTCTTTCCGCAATACCGCTATTATCCACCCTTCCGCAACTTTTTAAAACCGGAAGTATTGCCCTATGGCAAGCGGCTGCATGTCCGTGTCTGTTTTAAAGATCGCTCTGAATGGGATCTCTATGAAAAGTCCGTCACAAAAATTGAATTATTTTTGCTTTTTGCTTAAAATATGGTGTTTTTGCAAAAACCTACCCATATTCAAAAGCTGATTGCAAAAGAACCACTAAAGGTAGGATGAAACGGTTTTTTTTTGTTTGAAAGCAGAGGGTCTGTTCTTTCATTTGGTATATTGTATGTTTATTTATTTAAAGAAGAACATTTTCTGGAAGGCATTAAACTTTGGTGAAAATCATGAAAAACGCTGGCGCTTGCTGGCAACTTTTTTTAAAAACGCTGGCGGTGAAAGAGTTAAGGGTTAAGTACATATGACCAAATTGTAATTTTCAGAACAAACTACTCCTCTTAAGTATTTTTTTAAACGAAAGGTTTTTGTTGGGTTAAGGCGGCACCGTGGATATCGAACCAAAGGGGAAATTAATTACAGCATCCTTTCAATAAAAGTGGATACTCGACTTCCCTCGGCAAATACGCTTAAGAAAGGAAAACAAGCTTGGGGGGGAAGAGTTTGAAAGTGTGCCAGCTAAGGTCGCCCTGCCGGTAATTCCCTCATGTACACAAACATTACCAACTCCCTCTCCGCTTACTTCATCCAACAGTGCACGGGGAAAAAAAAGGGGGGCATTCCCGCGGCAGACGGCCCGGGTTTGTGTATGCGTGTTGACTCTGGGTCATGGCCAGGCCACACACACACACACACACACACACACACACACATATAGACGTCTGTTTACAGTTGGGCCGTTACATCACAGCTCAAGCATGTGCTGAATCAGAGTAACAGCTGTTCTGCTGCGATAACGGCCAGCGAGACCTCTGAGATTCCCAGCGTCACTGCTAAACTATGCCATACCTCCCCTGCTGAGTGTGACATGGCTTTTCTCTCAAATACCCCAGATTCAATTTAACTGTGCCTGTAATGTCACTCAGCGTGTGAACAGATATGTGGAAAGAGCTTGGGTTGAAAAAAAATCCCAGCTTCAGCATTTCCATTTTCTCTTCAGTGCTGAATGAACTCTAGGGATGTCCATGGTACTTGTTTGTTTTGATTTGATTATGAATGTTGATAGCAAAAGTGAACCGAAAAAACGATTTATAATTATAACCTATCGTCGCTGACGCTGCCCGATGAAACTCACGTATGTCCAAAACGGTTACATTTCAGGAAGTGAAAAAACACAGTATTTCAAAAGCAGTTGAATGAAGCGTTGTCATTCTTGGTACGGCATCTTTACTGTAACCATATTCTTGCCACTATAATGATATAATCCACATTTGACCAAAATTTTGTTTAAATGGACATCAACTATAAAATGGATATATACCAAATGGATATACGTGAAAATCAGATGACATGATTTCACAACTTTTCATTGGCCATTTAGATATGTGAAGCATACTGTATACGGAAATGAACCATCCGTCGAAAAATCTAAAAATCGGCAAAATGAACATACATAGTTTTCATCGGACAGCGACGCTATAAAGACTTTATTAATATGTAAAATAAAACTTTGGTGCAGATACACAGATGCTTGCAACAACATGTAAAGCTTTTGTGATACAAGGGTTCAAGTTCAGTCTTATGTCTATTTCTACTAATTCTCTTGTCTCTCTTTACTGTATTTATCTATTATAGACCATTTCAAAAGATGTAAACAATACTGGTCCAGAAGCACTTCCTGTTTCAGTTTGTGACTGTTTTTTTTTTATTTCACACATATATCATTATCTTTAAGATGTTTGTTTAACTTTTTGACTCAGTTCTATGTGTTCTGTTGGTTGTATTTTATCCCAACTTTTATTTAGTGTTAAAAAACTGAAACAGGAAGTGCTTCTGGACCAGTGTTGTTTACATCTTTTGAAATGGTCTATAAGTCTGGTCCGGTAAGCCAACTAGTGGATAAAAAAGATCAACCCAACCCAGTAGTTTTAGTAAACCATTCTCTGCAAGCATGTGAAAATATAGCTCATTGGAATTTGGCTCCCCTTGTGATGTCAGAAGGGGATCTTATTATTTCACCCCTTAATCTGCACTATCCAATAACGGCACTGCCATTTAGTGCAGCCAGAGAGAGAAAAAAATAAAGGGGTATTTTGAGCTTAATCTTCACATACACAATCTGAGGACACCAAGTTTTATTTTACATATTACTAAAGTCTTGTGAAATCTCCTGTTTAAATGTCAATATACAAATTAGTATATATGATATATAAATAATACGGAGTTCTAATCTTTCGGGATGTGCTGGTAAGAAAGTGTTCCCACCGATTTTTAAACTTTCAACTTTTGATACTTTGATAAGTGTTTGTAAAAGGATCTCTTGACAGAAATGCAATATAATATACATAACTACATTTTAAGTAGTGTATAAAGTTACATTATTATTACTACCTTACATCATAAACTGTATTGTATTTTATTACCTGAGAATGAGGAATTTTTATCTACTTACATCGCGGCCCTCTTACATGGAAGTCGCCATTTTGCGCCACCATGTTTCTACAGTAGCCTTGAATTGACAAACTTCTTTACAGCCACATTTCGCGACATTTTTGTCCTGTGACGGCTTCTGTAGCTTTTCTACACGGAGTGGTGAGCTGTGAACTGAGCCGTTGGTTGCAATTCGCAATTTTGACTGCTAGATGCCGCTAAAACCTACACAGCAGACCTTTAAAATTATTTGTTATTAACGAAACAAATAAGCCAGATGACATGACAATGAAATACCAGCTTTATAAAAAAAAAATTAACAAAAGACCTGTACTTTTCCTTACTTTAAAATGAATGCTTAGTTTGTGGTTCATTACTATTTTTATGAAAACACGACAGCAACAAAACAAACTCACTTATATTAAAGAATTTTCCGATTCACAATTTTATATTACACAGCCTGTAAATTAACTCCTGTTAGCAACTGAATCTTTCAAACATGGTAAGGAGCGTCACATTTCTGGCTGATGTCAGAGGTATTCAGACCAATCACAACGTACAGATTAGCTGACCAATCCGGGACACAGAGCTTTTCAAATCGATGAGTTTTGTACAAAATTTAGAGCGTTTGAGGAAGGCAGGTAGCAACAAAATGTGGAAAATAATGTGTTTTTTAACCATAAACCACGCAAACACATTGTATTATACCAAATACACAAAATACACAAAAAATGCCGCAGCTCGCACTCATTAGGCCAAATCTTACCAGCTGAGGTGTAATAAAAATGTTATTACGTCGTCTTAATGTAGCTGTGTGACGGAGGCTTTTATTCTAATTTCTCTTTTTGCCGTTTTGTACTTTTATGCTGATGCCATTTAAGCTTTAAAAACAAAAACATGAATAAAACATCAATGAAGCAGCTCAGATTCCCTTAGGAAAGATTTTTGAGGTCCATACGTCTTGATTTAAGTCACAGCTTTCCGCCCAATTCCTTCGTATTATAATTGTTTTGTATCCCTGCCTGACTGTGAAGAGAAACTGCGTCGCATGAGACTCAGGGTGTGTCTAGCACTTCTGAGCTGTTAGGAGACAAACGCATCAGAGACTCAACATGAAAAGATAAAATACTTTCAGGATATTAGATCCTAAAATATCTTTTTACATCTCTTGTGACGGGAGTTTCAGCACAGCGATAAACTGGCCGTTCTTTAAGCAAAGATCAAAGTAGAAACGTCCCTCTGTGTGTTTTACAGGCTATTGCACAGCTACTGTATGATGTTTAGTTCCCATGTGAGGGATGTAATCTCCCTCTATCTTTCTTAAAACCAAATGAAAATAAAAGTGATCTTATTTACTTTCACAATAAATGTCCTTGATCGGATTGTGTATAGATCCTCAGTCAGTGTCATTGTAAAGAAAGAAAGGTTCATTTGCATAATCTTTCATTAATATGTAATTTCTATCTTTGCCTCTGTAATGACTTTTCTCCTGATCGTAATCAAGAGCATGTGCGGCAGGAAACATAAAAGTTACCAATAATATTAAAGCCGCCCATTAGCAGAAAGATTAAACCAAGTCCCGCCCAACATTTAACCCTACCAAATAAGCCATGTTAATAGCCATTGCCAATATATCACATAGTATTTGCGCTGGACATAAAAGGGCACATATTAAGCAAAATCCACTTTTACAACATAAATAAATGTGTTGGATATAAATTCGCTCGGTGCATCGGCATAAAAAGTTAATGATGCGATACATTTGCATTGTGATGCATTGTTTCTAACATATTTTGCATGGGTAAAAAAATTCTTTATGTATCATTATTATTAGATGTGCTATACTTTTATTATTTAGAAAGTGATCAATATTATCTCTAAACTGTTGCTATGTATCACATCAGACTCAACAAAACAACCATACAATGAAAAAAATATTCCACCCTCTCCTCCTTTTTAATCCCCATTAAACAAATCCGTTTATTTAGTCATGCCGTTTTGATTGTCTTGTTAATGTGATGTCACACCAATAACGCCCCACCACTCATTGAGTGACTGGTTAATTTTACCTTAAAGCTTTTCTAAATGTGTTTGTTGGCATATTGTAGCGAAATATATTATTGTTTCAGACTGTATTCACAAGAATTAGATCTATTTTTAAAGGATTAGTCAATTTTCTTAAAAAAAATCCAGATAATTTACTCACCACCATGTCATCCAAAATGTTGATGTCTTTCTTTGTTCAGTCGAGACGAAATTATGTTTTTTGAGGAAAACATTGCAGGATTTTTTTCATTTTAATGGACCCCAACACTTAACATTTAACTCAACATTTAACAGTTTTTTTTTTTTTTTTAAACTTGCGCATCACAGGAACGGAGATAGACGAGAAGTTTAAAAGTGCATTTGTTTCACTAGATAAGACCCTTATGCCTCGTTTGAGATCGTTTATAGTCCTCTGAAACTCTGATGAGAAAAACTGTTAAGTGTTGAGTTAAGTGTTAAGTGTTGGGGTCCATTAAAGTCCATTAAAATGAGAAAAATCCTGAAATGTTTTCCTAAAAAAAACATAATTTCTTCTGGACTGAACAAAGAAAGACATCAACATTTTGGATGACATGGCGGTGAGTAAATTATCTGGATTTTTTTTAAGAAAATGGAAAAATCCTTTTAACCGAAAGCGCTCACTGTCTGTTGGTAAGGGAGTGGGGAGCTGTAGCTCATTTGCATTTAAAGGTGCACACACCCGAAAAGGGGCATTTTGGATATGCTATTACTGTACAAATGATCTGTAGTATATTTTAAACTGAAACTTCACAGACACTTTCTAGGCACACTTTAGACTTATACGATAGCCAACAACTAAATACGAATGCTGTTTTGAATCGTCTTAAATAAGAAAAAACACAAATCTGGTTTTGAGAGCTGCCTGGCTTCTCAGAAATGGTGTGGCCGGCAGATGCAGAGATCGAGTTCAGCGAGCTTTGTGTGTCATGAGCAGCACATTAAGATAATTCATGATGTCAGGAAAAAGAAAAAAAATCAAACTGAGGGTCAGTTAGAAACGCATCTAATAAAAGCCATGACTTTGGTTCAGAGGTTGATCTTATCCAGACACCATGTGCTGTTGTCTCTTGGGATGCTGAGAATGCCTCGGCCTCAGGCAGTCCATCACAAAAGGGCTGCATCCAAATTCAAATACTTGCTGCTATCCTAAGTAGTATGCAAGTTAGCATGTCCCAAATCGTTGTATGTTCAAAAACATTATATATTAAAGGTGGTATTCTTTCATGTGAAAATGTTTTTTGGGCTAAGAAGTCTAACGCTGAAGAAAACGTTGACAGTGTTTGACAGAAAGGAACATAAATGTGAAATCAGATGGGAGTGCAATGAATTTCATTTCCAAATGTAAAACCTGCCAACGAAATTTCTATTTCTCTTTGTCCATCAGGTCTCAGCTTACACTGCAGCAACCTTTGGTCTTATATAAAAACCTTCACAAGCTTTGCGTTTTCCTCTGCATCCTTCAGATGCCCATCTCTAGCATAAACTTTAGTGTTTAGCCTAAACTCTTAACACGCCCACGGCCCTCGACACAACAGAAAACATGCAGTTTACCACGTTTCTCACAACCTAGCAAATAGTTAGGAACTGAAATGTTTTCTAAAATCTGGATTACACTGTGTGATGCTGTGTTACTGTCCTGTCACAGACATTGGAAACCAAATCAAAGAGAAAGAAAATGAAAGTGTTTTCTCAATCATCTTCAAAGTCATATATAAGAGAAAGTGAAAATAATGCCTTTAAGGTCCAGGGAGCAAGCACAGAGTCTGATAGCAATATGAGAGTCACAGGAGTGATGTCCACACTGATATTACACACGCACACCCCTGAGAGAGTCACTCAAGGCAAGTTTCTTAGTACTGCCATCTCCAAGCTGTTTTTGTTACACACAAGCAAAGCGAAATATGAAAAGGATGAGACAAAAGATCTGGATGATTCAATTCTTTCGAGATACTCGACTGTGTGTGTGTGGTAAGAAAGAAACAGAGAGAGGGGGGCTAATAACAGTTTTATGCAATCAAAACAATGCAAATTTGTAAATTACAGACAAAAGACTGTTCACACCACAGGGGTTAAATTGGGATTTGTTATTTGGTGGGGCTCTGTATGTGTGTGGGGGGGTCCAAAGGCAACATGTTTAATACTGATGACGGAGGTTGCAAATCTATATGTCTGCCATCCTATATGCATTTGTTGCACATGTCATTATGCACAATTGATCAAACTTTGAAAGGAAGTTATAAGAATCAACCTCCTTGACTAATTCTAGACATAAAATACACGAAAAGAATCAATTAACAAGAAAAGGTACAACATACAGCATCAGAAAGAGATTCTTTGTTTATAACTGGGGCATCATGTTCATTGTAACTGAGGTGGCACGTACCCCCTCAGATTTTTGATGCAAAAACCACAAAGTAAACGATGAAGCGAGTTATCAACTCCAAAGTAAATCTCTTTTCTTGGACTACAACAAACACACAGATTGTAGGCAACAGTAAAAACATGTAGTAAAGACCGACATTATCATAATTCATCCCGCTTCAGACTCACAGCCTGTAATTTAACTCCTGTTAGCATTGCATTGTGAGCGAATCTTTCAAACATGGTAAAGAGCGTCACATTTCCGGCTGACGTCAGAGGTATTCAGACCAAATCACAACGTACAGATTAGCTGGCCAATCAGGGACAGTTCTGTACAAAATCTGTGCGCTTTAGAAAGACAGGGAAATCTGGAGCTACAATAATGTACGGTATGTGGAAAATAATGTGTTTTTAACCATAAATCACGCAAACACACAAAATAACGTTTTTTAGTAATGAAATAGGTGCATTTTAAGCCTCTTTTCATTGGTTACCTCCTTTCAAATATGATCAGTTCTTTACTTTGTTGCAATTTTCACTTTTTAATCACATCCGTGCTTTATTCTGAACGTAATGAATTATTAATGAATACTACAAACCCAGACGCAGAGGCTTGGTTGTGCACGGTTGCGGATTAAATGTGTACAGAGATGATAGTTTAAAGTGCATTATTTTATATTTAGATTCACTTATAAAGGGTGCGCAAAATCACTATGTGTTCTGACTGAAATATGATGCGTCCCTTTAAAAAATTTTATAAAACGGTTAGTTCCAATCCTTGATTCTGATTAGTCAATAGGTGTGCTTTATTCACGAGAAAACACAGCTATGACTGCTTCACCTAACTGTTCTGTTTATCACTGCGCCCTTAGCAACCACACATATTGGTTTGTTGTTTTTATTTGAGCTTTCATGCATATTACACATTGGAACACATTTTTGTTCATGGTCAGGTACTATTTTTTCTAGTGAAAGTTGCACTAATATTTTTTTTTATTGTGTGGTAACCGTTTTATAAAAGCTTCCCTTCCTTCTCTTTCACGTGAGGCGCTACTTCTGGGTTGTATAAGTTGCGGAAGTATAGCGGTAGTGGTATTGCGGAAAGACGGAAAATCTCGTCATTGGCTGGGAAGCGTTTTCTCTTAATTTACGAGATATCTCGTCAATGGCGGTGAAAGAGTTAAAAAATGTGCTGCATGACGCCCCTTGGTCAACACTGTTACTTTACCTTGGTAACAGAGTTTGACAGTAAAAGAGTTGACACTGACTAATTCGGACAATAGGAAATCACGATTTTCGGCTAAATAAGACAATTTTCCAGAAAATATTACTTTCTTATGGCCTGTTACATCTGGTGATCATTGCCAGTGAGCACCAAATAATTAATATAATTACAAATATATCTGTTTAAAAACACTGAAAAAAATTTGTTAGACACCAAATGCAATTACCTGCAATTACATAATCACCCATCTGCTCAACCACTAGCATGTGTTCTGATCAGGACAATTTCTTCATCTAACCAATAGCATTTTCTTTAGATTTTGGAGTAAAATGTGACCCAGATATTTCACACAAAACTATCAAAACAGCTTAAAAATAGCTAATATCTCAGTGGTTGTTGTTGTTTCAGCATTAACATCACAATACCTGCATCTTCAATAGTCATGTCACAGAACATACAGAGCTTTAATTTTCTCAAAAGAAACACTATTTTGGACCCCTTGGTACTCAATATAAAACTTTTTCAGTTTTCAGACTGCAAAAGGAAATCATGTGAGAAATCAGTGAGCTATACACAAAGATGCGAGGCAGAAGTTATTTCCTCTTAAACTGAGTCATCTGCTAAAGTCATCCATTATTTTTCACATCACAATATAATACATCGCAGAAAAACAAAACATTGCAATGTTAGCTACCACCTAATATTGTGCAGGCCTACTCCAGAACTTTTAAAATACAGAAATGTGATGGCCTCCAGGAATCATAAGGTATCAGTTATGCCCACCTGTTGTGCCAGCCCCCGCTGCTGCATGTATGGGGGTTGAGATGGGGTTGCAGTCTGCTGCTGTGGAGGGCTGAAGTACGGCGGCTGCCCCTGCTGGCAGTATCCAGCCATTCCCTGTGGTCCGTACTGCGACGGCATCTGCTGAGAGAGACGACGAGGACAAACACGTAAGACACATACGCCCAAACGTTGACTTTGTGAAAGATTTACACGGGATGTCAAGGCAGAGAGGACTTTTATTATAATTAATGCGTAAAATATGTTAAATGGTGATTCTCCCCAGGACATTAACAGTCTACCTTACAGCTAATCAGAAACTTCACTGTCTGGTTGTAAGGACAAATCGGGAAATGATTCACATACAGTACTGGAAGACCAATTACACAGCGCCTACATTCACAAAGTCTGTTTCAGATTTAACTGCATTTACTAAAAGAAGTGACTCTTAAATTGTCCTTTACTGGCAACAGCAGACTGCAGTGAATTGAATGAGTGTGTGAACAAAAATCAATCCTCTTTTCTTTAAGAAATTGGTAACCATTTAAGACATATTTGCATTTATATAGAAACCAGCATGGTCACATTAAAACAAGATAGGATAATGATACACATTTTCAATATTTACAAAGTAGCGCTTATATTATCTATTCACAAATTCCTGACCTTAATTTGTGCTGCACCTTGCCTTTCATCTTCACTTTTATTTCTCAGTTTGTTTTGTTGTTGTGGCTGGCAGGGCGAGCTGCTTGGCATTTTCGTGACATGAGGCCAAAGGTTTGTTACGTTGCGCAAGTTACGTTGCTACATAGGCCTACGTATTTTCACCTTATCAAAGAACCTAATAAAATATGAAAATATATATTCACAAATATTTAATATAAGCTAAAGGGAATTGCATGCAACATACATGCTTCTTATTTTGTTTCTAATGACCCGCTCCAACCCGTAAATAAAGTGACAATTTCTTTACCGCCGCAACCCGGGTAACCCACGGGTTATGAGACGACCTGCACATCACTAGTAGCCTCCACAGGAAAAAACATGTTGTCCATGACCTGACTTAAATGTTCATTTACATGTACCTTCTATATAATTTAAACCCAATGCCCACGCACACTCAGGGTTGCCAGGTCCATGTAGCAAAAGCAGCCCAATCGCCAATCAAACTACCCCAAAAGCATCTCAATGACCATTCAAAACTCAAATAACAACAACTAATGAACAAAATCCTTCCATCTTTAACTCGCAGAAAAACAACTGTTTGAAGCTGTTTAAAAGTAGCCCAACTGTGAACTCTGCTGAAGTACTTGGCAATGCTGCACACGGAGTCTCTCATTAAGTTCACGCTCCAACTCTGGATGAACGTACAAAGTCAAAGTTGGATCGGAGAAAGTTTTTCTTTAAAAGTTTTCAGATATGGGCTATAAAACACAATTTTCGAATGGCACACCATTTAACTTCTTTGTAAATGTTATAAAAAGTACACATGAAACCTGCAGAACGTAAAGCGCATGCTCACATTCCCATAATGTGCGTGTTGCCAATGCTTGGCTATTGCATGTTTTTGCCACAAGCATCGTATAATAAAGAAAGATTATGTTCATGTAAGACATCAACATTAGCACAATTCCAATGCACATTGAGAAAATTTACAGGTTTACATGCTTAATTTTCTCTGGATTATCGGATCACTGATCATCAAACCCAGTCCGATTTAGCCATCCATATAATCAAAAACTAATTATTGTGTATCAGTGCATTATGCCTGTTTCTAACAATTCCCAAACTCCAATTGAAAGATTAATTTGCAATTGTCATACACAAAAAGTCTCTGCAGAGCATTTGTCAAAAAAAAATATTAGTAATATAATATATGTATTTCTTTTTACTACTATGTTTTGTTGCACTGGTAAAAAGAAAACGAATTCGAAAAACAGTCTTTGAAAATGCATTTTAACTCTTTCGCCGCCATTGACGAGATATCTCGTCAATCAAGAGAAAACGCTTCCCTTCTGCAACTTTTTAAACCCGGAAGTATTGCCCTATGGCAAGCGGCTGCATGTCCGTGTCTGTTTTAAAGATCGCTCTGAATGGGATCTCTATGAAAAGTCCATCACAAAAATTGAATTATCTCAGCTTTTTGCTCAAAATGTGGTGTTTTTGCAGAAACCTACCCGTATTCAAAAGCTGATTACAAAAGAACCACTGAAGGTAGGATGAAACTTTTTTTTTTTGAAAGCAGAGGGTCTGTTCTTTCATTTGGTATATTGTATGTTTATATATTTAAAGAAGAACATTTTCTGGAAGGCATTAAACTTTGGTGAAAATCATGAAAAACGCTGGTGCTGGCTGGTAACTTTAAAAAAAAAACGCTGGCGGTGAAAGAGTTAATGATATTAAGAGCGCATACATTGTATAAATTATACAGTTTTACAATGAATATTGAGAAAAATTGAAAAGTATATAGCCAACTCCGAGCCTCAAAAATAAATACAGTGAAAGATTGAAATGGTATCTACGTCTTTTGTATTGGATTTTTAAAGATGCCATTGAATATAAAACTATTTATCTAGGCATAGATGAATAATAAGGAGTTGTGTACATGGTAGTGACATAGCGTGAGATTCAAACGTGATTGTTTCCTCCTTCTTATGTAAACATTGTGAATGCAAAAGACTGCTGGAAAACAGACCAATCTCTACATAACACTGACTGTGACGTTACAGTGGAGATTAACACCCACAACATTAAATTTCACATTAAATTAAGTACAATGTTGTAAGCTGAGTTAGCGCTATATGTTAGTTAATGCAAATAAGACTAACCACTTAGAAATGTCCAATAACAATATCCAAACAAGACTTTATTCCTTAAAATCTGTATCTTCGTCTGATACAGGCTCAAACATAAGGTCTGTTTGCTTTAAGAGCGGCCAGCTACTGAAACAGCCAATCAGAGCAGAGCTCAACATTATTATTCATGATCCTTCCAAATAAGGTAATAACAGCCCTTTTCATTATGAAGAGAAATCCTTTGGTTGTAAATTGATATTTAAAATTGTTTCTAGATAAATTATGCACTTAATAAAGTTACAAACCTTCTATGTAGACATCAGAGAACAATTTAACAGATTGTATCAATTAGGGGTGTGACGGTCATTATATAACCGTGAGACCGATGGTTATAGTTGAACACCGTCATTAGAACTCAATAACCGGCAAAACCGTGTTATTAAAATATTTTTTTTTTTTAAATCTTTATCATAAAGAATTTTTAAATACTAATTAAAAACAATTGTTAACAGTTTGTGTTATACGCCCCCTCACGTTCTTACGCAGTGAAAAAATACAGAGCGGAGCAGACACTGACTGACAACGCGCTGACATACAGGACAAACCAGGTTGCTTTTCGGTTACTTTTGAGATTAAACATATTAAACAAAGTCTCACCTTTGAAATCATCTCTTCCTTCTAGTTAAATTTATAGCATCAAATAAACATGAATGACCATGAGAAGGAATGTTGTTTTAACCGCGGAAAGGCGTCAGTACTCTCCGCTTTTCAAGTCCAAATCCTCCAATGCTAATCTACTAACTCTCTTGAACGCACATTCACTGCTAGTTCTCTTGCTGTTAGTTTTAAAGAAACGTAGAGCAAGTAGCTAATCAGTGTCTAGTTTATTCAAACGCCGGGTGAGCACTGTGCAGCGCGTCTGCGGAGAGCGTTTGCTGCGCGTGGCCATTGTGCTTTTACACCCGGCTGCGTTTAATAACAATCTCAAGTTCACACATTACTTTCTTTTACCTGCATTTATGAGCAAAACCTCTTCAATACGCTTTTAATCCACATTGTTTTCGTGCTGTTCTGGTCCGTGTAATGACAGATAGACACAATTACAGACATAAAAAGCCCAATGCACAAATCTGTTTCTGAAGATTATTCAAATAGATGATAGATGAGAGAGTGACAACGCAGTCTTCTGGCAACAGTGTGTTTTTTAAATATTTCATTGCTTTCTGTTAAATTGTTCAAAGTTATTACTGTTTAAAACACACTTGGCATCACATTCATGATTTTATGGTAAAATGACACTTTCCCGTCAATCCACGAGCATTTAAATGAGCAAAACGCCCCTCACCGACATCACCAATTCTAAAACCGGCACACCCCTAGTATCAATGCATTATTTGGCACCTTTAAAGATTTAATTTATTCTGAACTAAGCTATATTAGCCACCGCTTTCATCCTCTTAGATACAAAGCAGCCAAATGTCACATTCCATCATATTAAGTTTTTCCTTTCTCCTCCATCCAAACATGTAACCAAAGTCTAGTCTTATTTTTCTTTCTTAGTTTTTTTTGCCATTTTTATAATCTTATTGAGGCCGGCAGTCCAGAACATCAGTAATTACAAATTCACAGCAAACAAACTGCATACAGTATGAGTTAACTCTGGGGTCAATTCATGAACTGAACCCGTTTGCAAAATTCACCTTAAACTAAAGTAATTCACTTCGATTGTAGTACAGGATTGTCACTTCTGTGTGTAAACCGAACCATGTCACGTGTCCCAAACAAAACTGACAAATGTATTGTGCTGATGTGTGAATGTCCCAGAGTGTCCCCGTTGATGATCTGTTATCACTTTAGTAATCTACAACTGTTCCCCTCCGCTTCGATTCATGACAACCTGTCTTACATAAGAGAACATCTGTCATTGGCACACCCTTCATCCGCTGGAATTCTCATTTGTCATTCATACCGAATCGAAAACAAATCCACAGCCCATGATGATGTGTTTTTCTCTGTAATGTATGCAGAAGTGTGTCAGCGAGCGCGCACACACACACACACACACACACACACACACACACACACACACACACACACACACACACACACAGCGCGCTCAGATGGGAACTGAATGTAGAGCTGTGATCTCTGAGCGCTTTTTAAAGCTTTTTTAATGAGGAAACGCGAGTCAAGCAAGGACAGAACCCAAAACAACGCTGCGAAACATCATTAATTAGTCTTTCCTCTTGTTTTCAGTAAAAAATAACTAAACATCTTCCAAAAAATCTGACCCTAAACTTAATTTGAGATACATTTTCTGAAAACATGACTTATTTTAGAAAAAATCAAAAATGCCAAAAATGGTTGGATGTAGCCTAACAATTACACATAAATATTTAGACGCATTTTTTCAAGGATTTTCGAACGCTTTGTAGGTCATGTTAAAGGATAATTGCCTCACTTGACTTTTCAGTCTTTCCAACACCTTTTCAAAAATACAAAAGCATGACAGCACAGAATTGCTTCCAAATCCAAAAAGAGGATTTTGCCCAAGCACGAACAGCAAAGTCAATCCGGGATTGCTTTTGCATTGTACCGTGTTTGTCAGACAGGACAGTTGAGTGGCGTGTGGTCAGATATGCCTCAGGGTGTCCATCAGTTTCTGCTGACTGTCCTGTGTTGGGACACAGTGTTCTCTTACTGACACTTCAAGACACCTGTCAAGACCTGCGGCTCCCATCACGCAGCTGCCCATTAAAACACATCCATCTTTGCAACACATCTATGATATCTATATCTATACACATATATGCACTTCGCATACTAAAAATCTTTTATTTTAAGTGCATACGCGCCTCATTTCTTTAGCAAATTACGCTTGTACCCAATTCACAAAAGTCAGTACTATTTTCCTGGCTCAATTAACGTGGGCCTATTGATGGTTATGGAAACAGACAGTAAACATTTTAGAGAAACAGCTTATTAGGTTTTCTGGCAACAACGGCAGAAATAATTCATCAAATGACATAAATGGTGTTGCAACTGGGCACATAGTGTATCCAAACACATTAAAGAAGAAAAATTACCCCTTTATTGGAAATGGGAGTCCATATTATTTTAACGGTGTAGCAAACAATTAAGGACTGTTCACACCAAGAGCAAAAACTGTAAAGATAACTATAACAATAACTACTAAACATACCAGACTATAACGTTTTGTTTATTCAGGGCTTGCGTACTGGCGTTTAAATCCATGAACCCTTTAAATTTGAATGGATTTTAATTGACCGTCAATGACTCAATTTTTTTTTAATCAGCTGGGACCTGTCAGGACCTGCCGCTCCCATCACGCACCTGCCCATTAAAACACATCCATAATATACATCTTTGCAACACATCTATGATATCTATATCTATAGAGATACAGTGAGGAAAATAAGTATTTGAACACGCTGCTATTTTGCAAGTTCTCCCACTTAGAAATCACGGGGGGTCTGAAATTGTCATCGTAGGTGCAAAAAATCTAGAAATCACAATGTATGTCTTTTTACTATTTATTTGTATGATAGCTGCAAATAAGTATTTGAAAGCCTGTCTATCAGCTAGAATTCTGACCCTCAAAGAACTGATAGTCTGCCTTTAAAATGTCCACCTCCACTCCATTTATTATCCTAAATTAGATGAGGTTGTTAGCTGCATAAAGACACCTGTCCACCCCATACAATCAGTAAGAATCCAGCTACTAACATGGCCAAGACCAAAGAGCTGTCCAAAGACACTAGACACAAAATTGTTCACCTCCACAAGGCTAGAAAGGGCTACAGGGAAATTGCCAAGCACCTTGGTGAAAAAAGGTCCACTGTTGAAGCAATCATTAGAAAATGGAAGAAGCTAAACATGACTGTCAATCTCCCTCGGACTGGGGCTCCATGCAAGATCTCACTTCGTGGGGTCTCAATGATCCTAAGAAAGGTGAAAAATCAACCCAGAACTACACGGGAGGAGCTGGTCAATGACATGAAAAGAGCTGGGACCACCGTTTCCAAGGTTACTGTTGGTAATTAGAGCTGCAACTATCGACTATTTTTTCAACCGATTAATCTATCGATTATTTTTTCGATTAATCAAATAGTCTAATGATTTTTTTATACATATAATTCCCCAACAAATAATAAATGTAACATCTGCCATTAACGCCAACATTTTATTAAGCATTTTCTTAATTAAACAAACACACAAACCAAAATTTTCAACATGAAAAATAAAGTGGCAGTGCCACTTTAAAAGAGGCATTATTCACCTTAAACAATAAAATAGGCATATATTAATATTTTAAACATTAGTTTATGATTATTAACACAGCATTAGTTTAGACTAAAGTAAAAATAAGTTCATTGTGATTCATGAACCCTTATATAAAATGTAATGGTTATATTATTACTGTTAATATTATTACTATTAGTACTGCATTCTCATTTAACTTTAACATTTAACTTTTCTTAAGTTCCGGGTAAAAAACAAGTTCAGTTAGTATGATCTTCTAATATTTTATAAACAGCGTTTACGCCGCTGTTACTTTAAATAAACGCATGTCAGGAATACCTTACAAGACGAGCTTCTGTAATATCTGCGCACATATTCGCAAAAAAGACGTTCATTGGGAACTCCGCACTGCCAGCTGGCTTTCAGTGCACGCGGGCACATGCCTATCAGTTCTCAATGTGACAGTAACTTATTATTTCATAACTTCTTAATATAAAAACATGTCCTGCTCTTTATTTACTGTTTCAACATACTGCCCAGAAGCGATGCAATGTCACGTCTGTCAGGCGTCTCGCAGCTCGTATTAAACGAAGATGTAAACGCAGCTGTATTAAGCACAATATGTATTGATTCTATTGTTTATAGAGTAAGTATAAAAACTTATTGTAATAGTTCAAATTCTTACGCAGACGTCTCGTCATTTTGAGATCGGAGAGCCCCAGGTTGTTTTCTTTTAAGATGATCATACACAGGTGTTGCGCTGCTGTGGTGCCATTTCAGTTTTACACAGTATGTGTTTTATTTGGTCTCTGCTTAAAGTATTCCCACACTTTTGATCGCGTTCTGTCTGTTTGGTATAACACTTGTATCACCCGGTCGGAGCTGAAGCCGCCTTCATTTCAAAATGTAAACAGTGCGACGCATCAACGCATTTCCGGCAAATCGACGTAATTACGTAATCGACGTAATCGACTATGTCGACGCGTCGTTCCAGCCCTATTGGTAATACAATAGGCGCCATGGTTTGAAATCATGCATGGCACTGAAGGTTCCCCTGCTTAAACCAGCACATGTCCAGACCCGTCTTAAGTGTGCCAATGACCATTTGGATGATCCAGAGGAGTCATGGGAGAAAGTCATGTGGTCAGATGAGAACTTTTTTTAGATTATGTCTCTCACAGTGGACATGCACCTACGATGACAATTTCAGACTCTTCCATGATTTCTAAGTGGGAGAACTTGCAAAATAGCAGGGTGTTCAAATACTTATTTTCCTCACTGTATATGCACTTTGCAAACTAAAAGTGCTATCATTTTATTTTTAAGCATATGTCATTTCTTTAGCAAATTAAGCTTGTACCTAATTCACAAAAGTCTGTAAAATTTTCCTGGCTTAATTAATGTGGGACAGAAAACCTAATAAGATGTCTGTTTCTATAAACACGGTTCAGCATGGCTTTGAAAGTGAGGGCAACAAAATTGTTTCTTTGTAGGAACGATTTTTTAAACTTAACAGTTATCGTCTCTAGTGTGAACGGGATTTTAAACACATCAATGTTAAGTGGGAAACAATAGTAAATACTCTCCAGAACAGATTTATTCGACATGATGTCAATTTCTTGACACGAAAAGTTTCATACGCTTTCCCTTCTTAAATAACTTGTACGACTAAAACAAAAAGCAGCCAAAAGATCAATATAAATAACACAGCATGGTTCCCCTGGTATCAGGCCAGATGAAACATCCAATTTCAGGTAGAGTTGCTGAAAAACACTGTCCTCTGGCCCCCTGGTAGATAAAAGTCATTACAGAGCTTCTCACGGTTCGGCACGGCAGCAACTAACAGCTGTATAGACGCGCGGCGCGTCCCTCAGGTTAGAGATTACCCAAAACCTCTCTCCTGTAATGATCTCATTACGTGCTGGCCGCATTCGGTGATGTCTTCCTCGATTAGCGCCTCTCCTACATTCTACCGCGCCAGGAGGAGATTGCTAATTCTGATCTTTAGTTCTGAAAGGTCACGTCCGTACCCAGGGGCAATCAAGGGAGTAAACTGCACAGGACTGCTGACCGTAGAGCGGTGCAATGGGATCTGGAGGTAATAAAAGGAAAGTGGCTGAGGGCTGAGATTGCAGACGATGTTTCTGAGGTCTGAAACATGCTCGGTGTGTTCACAGAGAATTGTAGCTACGCAACCTGGTAGAAACTTGTAAAACGTTGCGTATGGAAATCTCAAATATTAACAGATATGCATAGGTTGTTTTCTCTTTCACGTCAGCTATTATGATGGCAAAGCAGCAGTATGAATTTCTGTCCGTGCTTATAGCTAGCTGTCATTTTCAACCTATTTAACTTCTGTAATGTGATGAATCATATTTGGTGTACGATGACTTGATTTTAACCATCTGGATTTTATTGTTTGGATTTGAAAGGCAAATATGTATGGGAAACTATAATTGGTTATTTTTGGTTATGCGTCTGCCTTTGATGTGCACAGCTAACATGACATCATCAAGAGTGTGCATGGCGGAGTGCAAGGCATTTTTCGTAACTGCGCATGGCTTTCGAAAATAAACAACTTAACCACATATTAGTAACCCATTATTCATCCATCCCCTGTTGAATGTGCCGCCAAAAAAAAAATGTAAGTCGGTGGGAAACACTACAACATCACAAAGGGCATTTATAAAAACGACTGTTGGCGAAAGGAAGTGATGGGTGACCAGTGGGGTGACAAAGTTGAGAAAAGGTTTTAAAGAAAAAACAACATTTTACCGTTTTCTTAACATAACTTAGACAAATTAATACATACCTATCTTTTCTCAATGCTTGCACCTAATCTTTGTACAGCATGTCGTGAATGTGTTAAGGAAGTCAGGATTGAATTTGGAAGCCATCAAACACTTCCATGTTTTCCCTTTTTAAAGACTGTTACATGAGTAGTTACACAAGTAAGTATGGTGGCACAAAATAAAACAAATATATAACAACGTAACAAATGTAACAAAATATATTCCATGGTGAAAGTGCTCTTCCGCCATACAATATAGTTCTAATTTTTATCCACTTAAAAAATCCCCACGTTTTATTTTGTGCCACCATACTTACTTGTGTAACTACTCATGTAGCAGACTTTAAATAGGGAAAACATGGAAGTGTTTGGTGGCTTCTAAATTCATCCCTTTTTGGATCCTAAGGAATGAATGGGGCTAGGTTAAATGCTAACACATTCACGACACGCTGTACATAGATTAAGTGCACGCATTGAAAAAATATAGGTATTTATTAATTCATCTAAGTTGAGGTAAGAACATAGTAAAATATCGAAAACGGTGGTGTTTTCCTTTAAAACAACACAAGTAAGTAAACAAATGACAACATTTTTATTTTGGGGGGAACTACACATGTAAATGTAATTGTAACTATTACATACAGCACTACACTCTTGTTTCATCTATTTCTCTATGTACGCACGCCATATAGCAGCCAAAGTTTGAATCTACTTGAAGTTTGAACAGAGTTGACCAATCATTATGTTTTTCAAACCCACTTTCCCATCAGGGATCATATAGTGAGTACCAGCTGGTCTGTGGCGCTGAACTTAACTCAGTCCAGCAGTCGAGTCTAAATTTAGTAGTGCAGTCTGTACCCAGAATAGGCGTCCCAGACCGACCATAGAGCCTGCCAACCTCCACTGACAGACATGCAGCGCATTAGACTGTCAACATCTCTGGTACACTGGGAGCAGTGTCTCTCCACGCTGACAGGCATAACAGAGCCGTTCCTTCTGCGCCACGGGCTGTCAGCGTTCAGACTTCTAACCTGTGGGACATTCCAGTTTTCCAATGACTCGATAGCATGGAGAGCCCGGTTGCTATCCCGGTTTGGAAGCTATGAGTCAATGCTGCTAATTTTGAAGAGTCTAAGATAACTGAAGATACAGTCCCCTGTGTGACAGTCCACTGGGGTGGGTAAAAACATTCTGGCATGCTAAAAATTGAAGCATTACCACCAGACAAGCAATATAACTCCATACGTGTTATATGCACATTTTTCCACATTTCCTGCACAGCGAGATGTGGTTTAAATATAAGTGGAACCACTTTAGCTGGTAGTTGAAAGCATATTACATTTGCATTTTGGCAGACGCTTTCACACTTGCATTACAAGGTATACATTTTGTATCAGCATGTATGTTCCCTGGGTTCAAACTCATAACCTTTCATGCTAACACCATGCTCTGAGCTATACAGCAGAGACAAACTATTGTGATACAAACTCATTCATATACTCATTTATCTGCTTCCATGTAGGGCTGCACGATTCAAGCTAAAATGTGAATCCCGATTTTTTCCATGGGAATTGAGATCCCGATTCTCTCACCCGATTCTCTTTATTTTAACAAAAACATTTATTATGCACTTAACTAAAAAATGTGCTACAGGACTTTCAGTTATAATAACGTTTCTTAAAAGTCTCTTTTTCTTATTTTAGACCCCTTAAAATTTAGAATAATTTAAAATTTGTTAGCTGTTAAATTGCACCTGTGCTTTTTGTACTATCAAACTGGCCAACCTTAAAACTTTAAAAACACTAACGTTAAACCTTTAAAAGACTAAAAGATCAACATTTTGAGGCATCAGAGAGAAACGCAGACATGTAACAATGTTCCCCTCGTGCGAAAAACCCTTTCTAATGGGGAACGCAAAGAGGCCGTTTCTCAATGTGAAGGCTGCAGCCTCTCTGGAGGTCGCATTTCTAAACTGCGCATCATAAAGACTGTCTAATTTCAGAATATTAACAATTAACGTTATAAAGATGACTAATATTTTTAGTTAATAATAAATTGTTGAAGTATGTTAATGACTTGCGAATGTAATGCTCCGTTGACTCAAATGAACCAGGCTTGATGACGTATACAGCCTGCATGCGACCTCCTGAGGTTGCAGCCTTCCGATTTAGAAACGTCCGGAGCCTGAGGTAAATAATTTCCTTGCCTTTTTTCGAAACCAATGTTGTTGCATCTTTACTTTCTCCGTCGCCACCAGGATTTTCCACAGTGACACTCGTTTATCCTCTCTTTTTTGTGAAAATTGCCGCTCCAGATCCACCAAGTAAACAACTGTGTTTAGGTCTGCCGCCTTGTTATACGTCACGCGAGTGACAGCGGAACACCGCAAATGAGATGAGAGAGAGGAGAGAAACGATCGGGTCTGATTGGTGAATGAATAGGGTTTGGTTTTACCCTGTATGAGTGTGTGTTAGCAAGTTTGACTGATATTCTTGGGTTGTTGTAATGTAAATACGTGAACACTTGAACGCAGAAACTGAATACAGGGAAATACTGTAAATGCAAGTGAATCGCCGTCATTTAAAATGAAGATCGCCTATATGTATGAATCGAGATCGTGATTCTTTTTCGATTAATCGTGCAGCCCTACTTCCATGTGTTTGTGACAACAATGCTTCACTGACTGAATAAAAAAATTACATTTAGTACATCGTTTCTATTTATTTTACATTAAATTATGTAATCTGAGGAGTTTAAAACTCCTTTCTATTTGTGTTTGTTTCTTCTGTGACTGCTGTGAGCACAGGTGACGTGCGGCTTACACCCGATTTCTCACAACATACACAGATGACTAGCTGATTTGTCCTTTGTTAATATGAAAATGTGATTTACTCACTTGTGGTTTTATCTAAACTAGATCAACATTTATCTCACGGTGCCAAATGTGCCATGATTAATGTTAAAGGGGACATATCTTTAAAATCAAACTTTTTCCATGTTTAAGTGCTATAATTGGCTCCCCAGTGCTTCTATCAACCTACAAAATGTAAACAAAACAAAAAACATCAACCCAGTAACTTATTTTTTCACATGTTTTGCAGAGAATCCGTTACCAAAACTAGGTCATTGAAATTTGGCTCCCCTTGTGATGTCAGAAGGGGATAATACCACCCCTTAATCTGCACTATCCAACAACAGCATTGCCATTTAGTACAGAGATCAATTTGTCTGAAATAATATAAATTTTATCACTGGTTATTATTGGTTATTATGAGACAAGCCTAATGGTGCATTCCCACCAGCCGCAGTAGAGGCGGCAAAAACGCTCTATTCACACGTAGTTGGACGGCGTGAATTTCTAGTCATTCAAGAGATTCACACGGAAATTGGCATCGTGGGAGGGGCTTCTGCGACTCCACTTAGACTCCGCCACTCCGCTCGCTTCCTGTAATACGTCATTACTACAGCAATGTCCTGATTGGTTAACGCGGCGCGGAAATCCGCCGAAGTTCAGATTTTTCAACTCGCGCGTTTCCTGTGGCAACGCTCAATTCGCGCAGAATGCACCATCCTGCGCCGCCGCAGGATGCCGAATGGCGTCTATGCATTGACATAACATGTAAATCACTCGCGCTTGCCGCGTCTACCGCGTCTGGTGTAAACGCAGCATAAAACTTCCTATCCTAACTTTTTTAAAGGGACAAACATCAGTGCAGAAAGAAACTAATTTACTGGGGCTTTGAAAAAACAGAGATGCAAGGAGCAGAATTTTTTTTTCAAAAAAATGTAATTTCTTAAAAATCTGCACACTATTTCCTGGGTAAGACACTAAACATAAGTAGTTCAGTAGAAAATTCAATTCCACAAATCTGATTGGACGAGAAGTTAATAGACCAGAAGAGCACAGGCTTTGTGTTATTGTAACACTAGGCCACAGCAAACGGTGAAACAACAACAAAACAATTCCATTTCCTCAAACACCACACGGCAGAGGTGCGTAATCACACAAGCTAAATCGTCCTCTCAATGTCACTCAAATTGTCCCAAACTTGTTACTGTTAATACCAATATATATATATATATATATATATATATATATATATATATATATATATATATATACATATATCAAATTCCCAACAAAGGCTTAGTTTGTAGCTAGCAACATCTTAAAACAGCAGCGCTAAAACAGACACTTTTTGGAAAGCTATTTTTTCTTAATTATTTGCATATTTTCAATCGCACAATGAAATGTTTAAAAGCAATATGACACTTATGCCATTATGGCTGTTTATCAGCAAGTTATGACTATATACCAAAATACGACCATAACGAATATCTCATGCTTTCATCACATGACTTATACCAACATCTACTGAATAATATTAAGCAAAGCATGACGTGATATGTAGAAAGTGCTGGCACATAAACCAAAAAAAGACAGAATAGAAATTGACATCTGTGCATCTCAAAGCATAGAGTATAATGCTGAAGGCACATCACCTGCTGCATTCCTGCTACCTACCCAACCTGTAAAATTGACCTTTCATGATGCAAAACATATGCAAACTTTTTACATCGAGGTCAAAGTAACGCATTTTTGTGTTGAGTAACAGTTATGTAACAGTAAGTAGACACTATCTGCAAACATCCTCTATATCAGTTCTTACCTGTTGCTGAGGATACTGCATCCCTCCCATGCCGACCTGGCCACGCCCCTGCATTCCCATTGGGTATCGATGAGAGGTGGGTGATCCGTACGGCTGTCCCGGATAAGCTCCGCCTGGCTGAGAATAGGCACTGTTGCCCATTCCATACATCTGAGAACGCTTCATGGCCATCGGATCCATAGGTGCCACCTATAGAAGAAGGTCTACACTTTAGCATGACAAAATAGCGGTATGAAAACATTTGTGAAACAACTTCTATGCCTGACCAGCTTGGAATACAAATAGCAATCATAAGACACCGCGGTTCAGTAAATGGAGAGATTTAGGGCAACGTGCCATCAACTGAAGGGGCTTGGGGGGTCAGGTTTACTCTCGAGTGTCTCATCTATGCCAGAAAGACTGAAAGCCATCCAAGCTAATCTTCTCATGTCACTGCCAAATTCAGGCCAATTGAAGCGCCACTTACAGAAAATGTGACCAATTTCCAAAAGCCTGGGAGTGCTCTATAAATGAACGGTTTGAGCGTCAGCGGTCACGCAAGAATGCTTTGCACACACACACACACTTTCACTGACTATTTTGTCAAATTAGAGATACTTGGGGAGACTTGTTCTAGTTTTGAGTAAAATTGGTTGTGTACTAATAGGTCATACAGTTTCCAGGGTATTCTTAGGTAAGATGCAAGTCTGCTATGACGTACTACTACTATTATTGTCATTATTATATAAGAATCAGAAGCATCCTCTTTTAATGTACTCCTAACACACGCCATTGATGCTCTATGATCAAGGCCATCATCGAATTAAAAGGCAGGGTGCGTTATACCGTAAATATATGTGCAGTAGTGTGACTATATTCACAATAAGTTCATATTAAGCAGTTATTAACTACCTCTTTGTTCTCAATTTGATTTCACCATTTGGTCTTAACTCAGAACCTCTGTGCAAACTAGGGCTGCACAATATATCGTTTCAGCATCGACAACGCAATGTGCGGCATGCACATGTGCAACAGTCACATAGCTGAAAATTTTTTCGAAAGGAAAACTACTTCAGATGCCTTTGCCAGTGTTAAACTATATGAGATGAGAAATCTGTGAGCTATAAAAAAAAATGCAAGGCCAGAGATAAAACCTCTTAAACAAATCTTTTCAAGTCATCTGGCAAAGTCATCCAGTATGAAAAGCAAAACACTGCAATATATTGCAATATGCCACAATAAATGTGTGTTTATGTGTGCATTTATATCTATAGTATAGTTTACATTTGAATAAAAAATTAAGAGTTTGGTTCCAAAACGTGAAAAACGGCATTTAAATAAAAATATATATATAGGTACCACCAAAATCAGTATCTGGTCAGTATTAAAAGGTAAATTCTTCAATTTAAGCAAAATCTGATTTACGCTGTGATATTTTGTCATCTTTTCTCCATTTTTTCTAAACTACGACAAACGCCAGTCCTCCTTCTCTGCAGAATGCAATAAATCCGCTTAACCAATCACAGCGCACCACTCCACGCATTGTAAACAATAAAGGCGGCGCTTTGAACACACAGAATCCTAGTTTTCCTCATCTACTTTGTACTTCGTGATCAACAAACAAACAAAAACAAAATAGTAATTGACATAGTAATTGGTGGTTGTCTGTGGCAGGGAAGAAACGTAAGCCATCAAAATCTAATAATTTACGTGTGAGGCACTCGGGCAAAGACAAAATGTCGCCTGTTGCTTGTTCTCACTCGATAGCATCAAGCTTCCGTCATGCTAACACATTGACCCCAGGGGATCTTATGAAAAACTTTACATTATTTTTAAGTCAACGAAAATCGAGCAGGAACAAAACATTTTACAGCTGATTGCTGTCAAAAAAGTTCAGTGACGTCCCAAGGATGACAGCCGCAATGTCAGTGTTAAGTGTTCTTAATATGAAAAAGTAAGTGTTTTGATTCATGCCATTAATGTTTATTTTTTTAATCAGTGTATACCACTAGTCAACTAAATGAATATAACATGGCAAATATGAATACACATTTATATATTGATTCAATAGATTTATAGCATTTAAAAAAAAACTTGACATGGATTTATTGCATTTTGCAGAAAAAAAATCATCAGTTTTTATAATAAATCTTTCAAAAATCCAATTATGGATTAGAATTTTTAATGTTATTATAACCTAAAGATGCTATGTGAAAGTTTGTAACAGAAAATAGTGATGTTCATCTTGTCACTTTCTTGGAACACATTTTTACCCAAATGAGTTCAAATGGATTTATTGCGTTTTGGAACGAAACTCTTCAAATATATATACAGTTTGGGAACAAGTGCAAGATAGAAGAGATACAGCCTAAAAAATAGTATATTTTGATATGTGAATAAGTTTTGTGAAACTATATGAAAATGAATGCAAATAAAATTAGGTTAACAGCTCAGATTTTATTATTAAATGGAAAGTTCACCCAAAAATGAAAAGCACACAGCTGCCATAACCATTGACTTCCGTCGTAAGAGAACAAATATTATGTAAGTATTGTGATAAATGAAGAAGATATTTAGATAAAGGATGTAGACGATACCCACTGAATTGCATCAGGTTTGTTTTTCCTACTATGAAAGTCAATGGTTACAATCAGTGTGCTTACCATCATTTATTAAAATATCTTCTTTCATGTTCATCAGAAAAAAAAGAAATTCATACAGATTCAGAACAACGAGGATGAGAAAATGATCACAGACTTTTTGGGTGAACTCTCCCTTTAAAACCCCTAACTTAAATTTTACATGAGTGTAAATGCCAAAATTACATACAAGTAGTTTTTAAGGCAAAATATAAGCAAGGTGATGTTATTCAGTCGGTCTGTTATTGCATATTATTATTTTTAATCGAGGTCTTAATATACTAGTCAACATCTAAAGTGGATTAAAAACGTTCATCAAATTTGTCCTAAAACAAGAACGGGTATTGGTTTTAAGACAACTTTTAGGACTTCAAATGTTGACTAGTGTATATTGTACATTTTAGTAAGGCTGGAACAATATATTGACCAATCAGAAGCCACGACACAAATTTACAAAATACCGTTATGAGGCGAGCATTACACTTTTATTAAATTTTTTAATGGAGATAATAGCAAAAAACACAGAAGTAAGGACACTTGGCATTTCAGAATTAATTGTAGGCAAAACAGTAAATCTATTTAATTACTGACTACATTAACCTTTATTATCAACTTTGTTTATCTGAGGTGTGAAGGCATTAAATGTAAAATGCATCTTGCCACGTGAGCTCCAAAACTCTTTTAGTGTCTCCTACTAGATTTCTCAGGAATGAATGGAGTGCATAAGGGGTATCAGGTGTCTTGGCATGCGTTCCAGTCATGTTGTGTGGGCAAGCCCTGGAATTACCCGAAGCAATAGAGAGCAAATGTTCCTCATGTGCCACTATGAAAGCACATGGCTAATCTGCATGTGTGAAGGTCAGGACCGTTCATCCATACACAGAAGGGCCTGCGGCCAAAACTCATCTCATCACAATAAGACGCAGAAGTGGAGACACCTCAAAGGCAAGCAGCCTTTTGTATTCTGGGTGCATATTATCATATGCAAATATATTCAGCTGCTTTCCTTCTAAAACTGTAAGGGCGAGGAGTAAGAAAAACAGTACCTCAGACAGTTGGGCAGACATATTTAAGGTTTGTAAAATTCATAGTTATATCTCCACCTGGACAGCTTTATATTTACATATTAAAACCTACTGAGCTGTCTATCTATACTGCGTTCAGTTTCAAAACTGACAGCATTTTTAGGGTGTAAACCATTTTTGGCCATCATAATTTTGTCTATTGAAACACATCCCTATCTAGACAGCATTTACTTATTATTATGATATGCTCTGCATACAAACCCACCATTGTCTTATTATTATGCTACATCTTTATTTCGTAATGAATTATGTGCAGACGAGTCGCAATTGACCTAACAAAAATAAACAATAGCGATCGACAATGTCTAAACCTTTGCCATACAATGAAAACAAAATAAATGTATCTATAAAATCCAACATTCCCTTTATTTCCGCGACGCCGCCGTCTGATATTGCGAATCGAACGCGCTAGTTGAGAATTTCCCAGAGCAGTATCCACCTTTATTTATTCGTACCAAACTGATTTTCTCATTGACAGCTGCTTATTTATTCACAAACACAACAAAAAATGTTACACTATTATATTGTGCAAGAATACAACCCGCCCCGCGCATCTGACCGCGGTAACGTGCAGCTATCGGGGGCAGAAATGAAGTCTGGCTCAGCGCAGGCTAACGCATGCTAACACCGTTAGCACAGTCACCTTGGGCAGAACTTGACACGTTCTTCCGTCTGTACACAAATAACACACAAGTCCCAAAACATCAGGTGATAACGAAAGGGTATTTTATTTTAAAGTCATTGTTCGCTTGCATTAAATAATATAAATATGCCCCGCTGTCTATGCTAATATTGTGAGTAGCATCAGGCCACAGTTAACGTTAGACCTGCCTGAGAAACTTGATACACATGCGCGCTAAAACGGACGAATACGTTCACCTGAGCTCTGCCGTTGCCGTTATTTCCAGGGCTCATGGCCGGGTGGCTCCTTTGCTGTGTTCCCCAGCTGTGACCGGCAGCGGGGCTATACGGTGAGCCCATGTCTTTCCCTAGATCCATAGCGCTCTGCTGTTGCTGCTGCTGCGGGTAATCTTGATAACCGCTGCCATATCCCCGCATCATCGGACTCGGGGACGTCAGAAGCTGGTTAAGGGTGGGTGTAGCTCCGGACGGGTGCTGTTGATTCTGTGCTTGATACCTCTGAAAGCCGCCGACATTGGAACCGGGAGCCGGGGCGGTAGAGGCCACGGCAGTCTTGCCATGACTAGCAGCAGCGGTAGGCGAGTTGGTACCTGGGCCCATCATGTTCCCCTGGCGTGACGGGCTCATCATACCGTATCCAGCCCCACCGTACCCCGGCCGGTAGTTGGGATAGTGGTTGTACGGGTTGTTGTGGTACCCTTCGTGGGAGTTTTGCACTTGATCCATGTTGCCCTGCGCCGAATGCATTAAAGCCGTCCCAGGGCTTTGTTGTCCGCCATGTTGATCAAAGCAAGGCCCTCCTCTTCCATTCCCGTAATACCCAGCAAACACAAAACGTTTTTACAACGTTTCACAACGTTGTATTTTGGTTGTAATTAGGTAATGTTGCAGCACAACGTTTTAAAAACGTTTTAAAAACGTCACCCTAAATTTTAAAAAACAATGTAACCAAAAAAAGACGTTTTTAATACGTTGTAAAGACACCTAATTAGTACGTTTTTTTAGGTAGTAAAAAAACGTAAATATCACGTCTGTTTACTACGAAAACAAAACCAGACCAAAATGAACCATTTTTGAGACGTTTTATTTAGGTGTTAAAATAACGTAATCATAACGTTGGAATAAAACGTAAATATCACGTCCGTTTACTACGAAAATAAAACCAGACCAAAATAAACCATTTTTGAGACGTTTTATTTAGGTGTTAAAATAACGTAATCATAACGTTGGAATAAAACGTAAATATCACGTCCGTTTACTACGAAAATAAAACCAGACCAAAATAAACCATTTTTGAGACGTTTTATTTAGGTGTTAAAATAACGTAATCATAACGTTGGAATAAAACGTAAATATCACGTCCGTTTACTACGAAAATAAAACCAGACCAAAATAAACCATTTGTAGGACGTTTTATTTAGGTGTTAAAATAACGTAAGTATAACGTTGGAATAAAACGTAAATACCACGTCCGTTTACAACGAAAATAAAACCAGACCAAAATAAACCATTTGTGAGACGTTTTATTTAGGTGTCAAAATAACGTTATCATAACGTTGGAATAAAACGTAAACATAACGTCCGTTTACTACGCAAACAAAACCAAATCAAAATGCAATGTTTTTTTTGCAACGTTTTGTTTAGGCATGACTGGGTTGGTAGGCATTTTGCTGGTGGGCCGACGCACTTTGGGGGCCGATACGGCATTGATTTTTGCCAAAGACTGCTCCATCATGCAGGGCCAGCGGCTTGCCTTCTGTTGATCACAAACGCGCCACAGACGCAATAGCTGCTCCGCTTAAAATATCGCTTTACCCTCTCTATCCATCCCTCTCTCTCAAAATGGGAAGACCAAAGCGCAAAGGTGGTGCTAAAAAGTTGCACAGTTCCCACTCGCAGCTTTTAGATATAACATAACATATACTTCTCTTCTTTAGAGTTCATTTGTGTTATTTTAATGCCGTGGGCGCATTATTGATGCGATAAAGCAACTTTAATACGCGAGCGTGCATTGCATACCCTGCTTAAAATACAGCTAAACCAGCACCAAACCAGCATGGAAATGATGCGGGTCTATGCTGATTTTTTCAGCAGGGTATGTGCAGTGGGATTTCCTTCACTCTCACACAAATCTCGTTGAGCAGCTACATTATACAACTCTGAACTGGCTCAGCTCAGATTTTGCGTGTGCTTGCTTATACTTAAGTCCTTATAAAGTCCAGATATATTTTTATTTAGCTAAACTGACAGAAGTGCAAACATTACAGATAACCCCATAACACTTGTAACACTTGCTGGAAAATTCTATTTAAAAATAATGAAATACTATTCTATCTACATGCTAGATGTGAATGTTTTTGTTTATATAGGGTAAAACGATAGAATCACGCACATCCAAGTTAAATGCGGGTGCAGGATCAAATCAATGAATAAGTAACAAAAAAGAGAAGGATCCGCACACCAAACAGCTCCCTTTCATAAATTTATTAGGAGTGACGTTTCGGGTCTCTACAAGGACTGAGGAAGGGTTGTAGAGACCCGAAACGTCACTCCTAATAAATGTTTTTGTTTATAACAGATATCCACATACTGTAGCGATCCACATACTGATGTCTCCCTCATAAGCATCCTTGGATCACTGCATATAAATAGCTTAAGTATTTTTGAAAGGGCCACACACACACAATTTTTTTTTATAATTGTCAATTATGTGATATTGTATTTACAGTTCATTTTAATTAATGAAATTTACATTTGTTTTCTTTCATTATCTTGTAAACTTATGGATTAGTTGTAACACTGTGTTACTTTAACTTTTCTTTTTAAAGAAAAGTTTTCAAGTTGGGTAGTTGTAGGAATTGGATTTGGTGACTTACACACCCAACTCAGAAATGGAAAAACAACATGTGCATATGTCTCCATAAACGTTGAGCAGTAAAGGAATAGTTCTCCCAAAAATGAAAATTCTGTCATCATTTACTCACTCTCATGTTGCTACAACCCGGTATAAATGTATTTGTTCTGATGAACACAATGTAAGATATTTTGAGGAATGTTTGTAATTTAACTGTTAATAAGCCCCATTCACTTCCATAGTAGGACAAAAGTATACTATATAAGTAAATGTTGCTCCCGAACGGTTAAATTACGAACATCCTCAAATTCATGTTCATTAGAGCAAATACATTTATACAGGTTTAGAATCTTAGGATTAGAATAAAATACTAGCGTAATAGCTAAAAAAAAGTTAAATAAAAAGATTAAATAAACAGATTAAATTATCCTACATGACAAGAACAACCAAAAGTTTTAAATTCACAATTTAATAATAATTTAATGCGATTTAAATTGTTTATGTAGTTTTCTAAGATGTTTATTTATGTAAATGCTGTGTGTGTGTTCTGCGGGTGCTGCCCCTTTAAATCCGTTGAAGTGAAGTCAGTTACCATGGAAACGAGGCTACAAGGAACAACAGAAAGCGGCAAAGCTCCGTGTCTCTATGGTTTTCTTCACTTTTTCAGGTAAGTTTTGTCCCTCAAATTACAAAAATAATACAAACAACTGTGGTTAACACCTACTTGATACGCTTTTGTTCAATATTTACCTCATTGAAATGGCTTGTGTCTTCGAGAAAAGTCCGTTAGCATTTCCGTTAGCATGGTGCTAGCGCTATAGTTTTAGCGCTTGTTTATGAAAGTTTGGGCGATTGAGAACATCTAAATGTGTCGATGGGAGGTTTTAAAAGCGTTGTAAAGGGTGTCAATGCATTATTGGAAGTATGTTAATTTGTTTAACCTAAAATATGCGATGTACTCACAGTCTATGGATGTACGGTTACGTTAGGCAGTAGCAACTTAACATGGGGCGTCAAAATTAGCTGAAAGTATTACAAGGTTTTATCGTAAATCAGTACAGATAAAAAGTTGTTCTCTGATTTCAGGAGTGACAAAATAACCCCTCTATAATAGAATATAAGCTCAAGATTTCTGCATTTTCGAATGGAGCTGCTGACAGAGATGTTTAAAAAGCTCATTCAATCACTTCATATGCACTTCCCAACGTAATCTTGCATCTTGTTATTTTCCTTTAAAAATGTATTACAGTTATTTAAAGAAGGTTTTGACAAACGTGAGTGACACTGTGCAATATATAATAAATAAGTAAACCTAAAAACATAAAATTCAGATATTTTTTGTGTATTCTATTTTTTGTATACCATCCTTTTTAACGTTTCAACTCTACTCTTGCTGGTTTCCTTTTGTACTGCATCCTAAATATTGTTTGCTCTGTGACAAGTTGCATGTTATGTTTGTAGATTTGTCCATGCTGATGGCCATGCAGCAGAGTTCAAGCAAACCTGTCAGAAAACATCTCTAAGGGGCTATGTATGAACCATATGGCTAGTAAGTAAGACCTCAAACTTAAACACTACTGTTCAAAAGGCTGTGATTTATTTATTTGACAAAAATACAGTGAAAACAGAAATGTTGTGAAATTATCACAATGTAGATTATCTGTTTTCTTTGTAAATATGCAGTTAAGTGTAATTTCTGTGATGCAAAACAAAATATTTACTCTCACTTCTAACAAACAGAAGTGCAACTTACCATTTTAGGGGAACTCTAAAATATTTATTAACACAACAAACAACATTGATAATAATTGAAAATGTTTCTTGAGCATCAAATCAGCGTATTAGAATGAACTCTGATAGATTATGTGACACTGAAGACTGGAGTAATGATGCTGAAAATTCAACATTAATCTCAGGAATAAATTACAACTTACAATATTTTCATATATACATCATATTCAATATTCAATATTTACATCATCAAAGACTGCACACACCCAGCATACACCCTCTTTAACCTTCTCCCTTCTGGCAGGCGCTACAGATCCCTGCGCACCAAAACAACCAGACATAAGAACAGCTTCTTTCCCTCTGCCATAACTGTTCTAAACTGCAGCTAATTGGCGTCAGCCGCTCTATGTCCATTCACCACAGTACATACTTATAATCCTATATACATCTTGCACTCATTACATACACACATATTTACTGTATATTTGTATATCTTATTTGTGGATAATGTTAATAGGGTGACATGTGCCTATATGTATATTGTTGTCTATTTTGTACAGTTTGTGTCTTATCATTATTGTTCTGTATATTGTTCTGGTATATTGGGTGTTCTACTATCGTATTATACGTCTAAATGTTAAAGTATAGAGAGTATTTACAATCTACCGGAAACAAATTCCTTGTATATGTGTATACTTGGCCAAATAAACTGATTCTGATTCTGATTCTGATATAATAAAAGACATTAAAAAAATCTGAACCTAAACCTTTGAATGGCATTGTAAATTATAGTTATGATGGCTTGTTCCTCCAACTTAATGATACTATTGCATATGTAGTTTGTTCCATAGAGACTGTCTCGGTTCCACAAATAATGAGGAAAAATTTACTAAGGAATCCAGAAAAAATCAGATTGTGATTTGAACCAGATAATTGCTTAATAAGGTCACAAAATTATTGGTAGTACCCAGGATGTCAAAGACCACAAAAGGTGGCAGAGCTTTTTCACATTTTACTCCCAAACTCTTCCAGTGTAAATCTAGAAAAAGTCCTACCTTTTTAGCCAAGCATTCACATAACACATTTTATAACATTGTTCTTAAGTAATGAAAAGTATTAAACAAGTGCACATGATCATATTTTGCTTGAAATAATATGAACAGCAGCTATGGTAATCCTTTTGCTTTCCTGTTTTTATCTATCAGGATACCCATACAAGTTACAGAAGCTCCAGTATGGATCCAGCCTCACTTGTAAAGACTTCAGATGACGCCTACACTCTCAGAGACTTCAGATGATGGCAACTAGATGGACATACAAAACTGCCAAACATTATATATATATATTGCACTCACTGCCTCAAAGCATAGGTTTGCAGATTTTCAACCCACGTTATATTTTTACAATAAATTGGGGTATTTGAATAGACAATGTTAACGCTTTTTTTTCTTGAGTTAAACTTAAATTCCCAATTAGTTCTTGACAATACTCTGCCAGATGACAGATTTCATATTACAGACATTGGAACAATACAAAGTGGGTTGGAAATCTGTAAACTTCCTTTATAATCATAATTGTCTGTTTAACTGAGCATGACTTGAAACACATGCCTTGTATTATCTTAGAGCTAAATGATTGCTGTATTAGCATTACTTCGTTACTTAATGAGATTAATGCGTATCCCTAGTTTCACAGACAAGTCTTAAGCCTATAGTCCTAGACTAAGACACATGTTTGAGCTGTCTCAATTGAAAAGAACTTTCAATGCGAGATTTTAAAATAAACCAGTGCCAGTGATTTGTCTTAAGATAGACACCAGTAACAATTTTTTTCTAAGGAATGTTTATTAAAGATGCTTAAACATCTTAATTTAACTAAGGCATAGTCTAGTAGCTTTAGCTAAGCCGTGTCTGTGAAACCAGGCCTTTATACATTTTCTTAATGCATTAAGATATGTAAGTTGAATTAAAAGATTAAATTCGGTTTAAACTTTATTGGTAAAACATACCAAGCAGATTAGCCCAGAAAATAAACCAAATGTGTTAAATTACAGTTTGCTGGACTATTGTATGAATTTAATAATTATTAAAATCCTCATACTTGTTTGACAAATTAATATATCATTATTGAGAACTGAGATAGGTGGTATTATTAAATATTTGGTTTAACACCTTACAATGATTTTAATTACCATGCAAAGTGTTACATTTCTTTGGCATATTGTTTAGTTTTGTTTTGTTTTTAGTAAACGTTTCCAGTGTTTGTATACAATTATTTTAACTTGATATATCTGTTATGGCGTCTTTGACAAGCTATTAAACTTTTTTTTTTTTTTTTGTACATTATTTCATTGTTCATAATATATATGTTTGTCAGTTAGACGTTTTGTCATATTAGGTTGCATTAAATTAAATCCTTGTAGGTCTTAGCATAAGATATTTTCTCCAGTGATTTGTCAGTGTAGCTAACGGGTCCTTAGAAGAATTGTGTTAAACATGAGTTCAAAGCCTATTGGAAATCTACTACATATTTTGCGGAACCTACAGTTCAAGTCTACCTCCAGAAGGATTGAGAGCTCTCAGGTTTGATGATTAACGCGTTCTTTCTGTAAACGCCCAACGCGTTTCGGCACGTGCAACATGAGAGGTATTTATAACGTTTTTTTCACGTTGTGAAAAGGTTGTGATAACGTTATTTTCCGACGTATTTAATACGACCAAATGTCGGGTTTTTTTAACGTTATAAATACGTATTTTTACAACGTTGCAAAAACGTTTATATTACGTTATCAAAACGTTTTTGCAACGTTGTGAAAATACGTATTTATAACGTTCAAAAAACCCGACATTTGGTCGTATTAAATACGTCGGAAAATAACGTTATCAAAACTTGTTCACAACGTGAAAAAAACGTTTTTATAACGTTTTTGTGTTTGCTGGGTAATGATTAAACTCAGAAACCGAGCTGTTCCCGCTTTGTGACGCGTTAACGCCGCTCCTGCTGCTGCTGTTGTTGTTATTGTTGTTAGTCGTCGGTCCGAAGTTGGAGCGCTCGTACTTGCTGCCCATCCGATCCCCCCCGAATGTGGACGACCGAGCCTCCTCGTCGCTTGTATTCAGCAAACGCGCGTGCTTTGGCTCCTCCAAAGCGTTTTCCTTGCCTCCATGCTGTCGATTCGCGGGATCTCCGCGCACGGGTGTCGTGGTGGTGGTGTTGTTGATGATGATGTTGTTGTTGTGGTGGTGAACGGCTCGCGGCTGGTGCTGTGGCTGCTGATGGAGTGCTTGCGACTGTTGCTGTGGAGGTGTGCGATGATGAGGCGAAGGAGGGGGATCTCCGCTTCCAACATTTTTCACTTGGTGATTCGCCACCAGACCCGTTTCCATGCTTGATCTCGGGCTTAAATAGAAAGAAAGCGATGTCGGTTTATTTCCAGCGCCTGTGACTGAGATTATAGTCGCTTTAGATCCCGGTGCCCATCTACATTATTCATTCTGCATCGTCTCCTGCATCGTGCGTTGCCCCACATCACACAGATTCATCATTGAATGGCACCAGATAGATTTTAGCTTGTGGTACGTGGATGGAGCTTGTGTCACCCCGTCCTGTCTATAGATGCTTCAGTGACGTGCAAGCTGTGAATAATAACCAAAGCATTAAAACAAGTGTACAGTATATGGCTTTAACATAAGTTTAATGGGCACTGTCGGCACACTACATTAATTAAAATGAGGTAGTTTGCAATAGCAAAGTCTCCATTCCCACAGAGTCAACGTTATGGTGTGTTGATGTAAATAAGACCCCTAGAGGAGCCCCTGTACTCCAGCAGGCATGGCATTATCAAACATCTCCTCCAGCTCTTCTGCACAGAGTCTGCTGGAAAACATGGACTGGGATTCATACATTCACACATTTTTAGCCACCAGACCTATTTTCAAATATGTATATAATTTAAGTTTATATATTAAATAATAAACACGATGGAGTATCCCGGACAGGGAGGACTAATAAGGATATTTAAGTCATTTTTAAAAAGATAATTTATAAATAAACACTAGTGTGCATCTTGAGACACAACACTCGCACTGATATATTTTAAGATGTATCAGAGCAAGTTGTTTTCAATCAAGACAACACTAACATTTAACTTAGTCTGGAACTAGGCCTTAAGGGATTCTTCACCCAAAATGGAAAATTCTGCCATCATTTACTCACTCTAATGTTGTTACAAACCTGCATAAATTTCTTTGTTCTGATGAACACAAAGGAAGATATTTGGAGAAATGTTTGTAACCAAACCATTCGTGGGCCCCATTTACTTTCATAGTATTATTTTATCCTACACTGAAAAAAATGATTCATTCAATTTACAATTTTTTTTAAGGTAAGTGGTTGCAATCAATTTATTTAAGCTACATTTAAACAAAAGTTTTTTGTTTTGTTTGGCCTTCGTATTTTTTTGTTTAAATGTAGCTTAAATAAATTGATTGCAACCACTTACCTTAAAAAAAATAGTAAATTGAATGAATCATTTTTCAGTGTACTATGGAAGTGAATGGGGTCCACGAACGGTTTGTTTACAAACATTCCTCAAAATACCTTCCTTCATCCTAATCAGAACAAAGAAATTTATGCAGGTTTGTAACAACGTAAGAGTCAGTAAATGATGACAGAATTTTCATTTTTGGGTGAACTATCCCTTTAAAGGCTCTCTAAGCGAATCTGCGAGATGTTAGTTATTGTTGACGTTTGAAACTGTTTTCAAACAGACAGAGCGTAGCTAACTCCTCCCCCTCCCTTCCGTGCTTTCATGAACGTGCCCAACCCCCACCCCCAAATCCTTTTTGTCGTTTATTGGCTGGAATACTTTGTTTTGTTTTGTGATGCTAGGTTTGGCCACTTGTTGTTATTGCCGTTTGTGAAGCCTGGGCTGTCTACAGAGATCGCGTTTTTTTTACAGTTTGATCAGCGGACAGGCAGCAAGCAGATAGTGAGGAGATGTTTCCGGTATGTAACAAAAAATGTTTTATGGTCTAAAACGCTTCAATTCGCTTAGAGCGCCTTTAAGCCATGTCTGGGAAACATTTCCCTATAGCTACAACTCTAGCTTTCTAAACTATTGTTGGATCCTTGTCGGCGCCAAAAACACGCTATTCGCACGTAGTTGGATGCGTGAACATTTGAGTTCACTCGCGCGTGGAATTCTAGTCATTCGAGAAATTCACGCAGAAATTCGCGTCATGGGAGGGGCTTCTGCGACTCCGCCAAGACGCCACCACTCCGCTCGCTTCCTGTAATCACATCACTACTATAGCAAGGTCCTGATTGGTTAACGCGGCGTGGAAATCTGCAGAAGTTCAGATTTTTCAACTTGCGTTCCCCGTGGCAACGCTCAATTCGCCAGGTCTGGTGTTAATCATATAAACACCATCAGTGTACATTTAACACTGGTGATTTTGCTGTGCGTCTTTCCGTTTACTTAACATGTAAATCGGCGGCTGGTGTAAACACAGCATTGGACAAAATTTCTCATTTGTATGGCAGTTTTCATAAAAGCGTTAGCTAAATGAGTACATTTAAATGTATTTAATGGTTTCATAGAAGAAATTGAATAAGGGTTTAAAGGAACAGTATGTAGGATTGTGGCCAAAACTGGTATTGCAATCACAAAACTTGTGGCTAAAACTGGTACTGCAATTACACAACTGGTGGCCAATACACAACATGACAACATAAACATCAGTTGAGGGCTGCAACTCCATATTTTAAATGACAAGATCCTTGTCATCAGTGGTGTGTTTACCATTTTGGGGGCCCTATGCAAAGTCCAAGAACCAAGGCCCCCCATGCCCCAGCATTGCCCTAGGTTTTTCAATTGAATTGCAAAACAATAATATTCAGTATATAGAATTAAGTGAGATATATATATAAACCAGGTTTATTTTGTTTTACACTGCTTAAAATAACACTAAATTGTTACAGTTTAGTATGACAAAAATTCTTGGTTTAAAAAAAATGTTTCGCGCCCCTCTCAGATATATCTTTTGCTTGCAAATTTCTTATAGGATGTATTTAAAACAATATAATTAATACTGCAACTTCAGTGTCTGATGTCTTACTAAAAAAACTAAATGCACTTGTGTGGCTGCTTATTGTGCGCGCTGTCCAGAGGTGGGCTGTCCCGTAGAGTTCGCTCATCTGCGCGCTCGCGAGGACACTTGTCCGAGGACGCGTGGTTTTTGTGCGCGCGACTTTTGGGTCTGATTAAACGCCATAGCCGCGCATATAATTGGTTCACGCAGCGCAGATCACTTGAGTGGTGCAGTTTCGTCCTTCTTCTGATGAGTTCGACTTCCCATATGTGCCCTCGCGAGGATGCGCGCATATATTATTCTGCGTGCATACTTGCACATCTCTCGTTCGCGCGTGCTTTATCCGTACCTATTTGGGTCTGAATAAACGTAACATACTTTCGCACACCTTGTGGCCAGTAGGGGGCCCTCCAAGCCCGCGAGGCCCTATGCAATTGCGTGGTTTGCGTGGTGGGTAAACACGCCACTGCTTGCCATACCACTGTTGTCAGTGATATAAGTATTTGAATTGAAAATTATTTCTTAATAGTGACATATCAGGGACATTTTATGATTAATTGATATAAATTTCTTACATACTGTTCCTTTAACTGTAGGTTTATCCTGGCTCAGTTACAAAATTTTCCTTATGCAAAAGAACAAATAATATTTATTTTATTTATTTTTATGTGCACATTTATGAGGAAGAAATAATGTTATGGATGTAACTAGGGTTGCCAAAGAACGTAAAGTTTCCGGTAAATATTCCAAATTGGACACTTACCTTTACAGGAATTATTTTGAAATTCAATAAACATATTGTTTGTTCATAAGCAGACATGCATGCAAGGTAATACAAATTTTGAAGAATCTTGATACTTACACTCATCAAGCTTGGATTTATTTAATCAAAAATCCTTCTGAAATCATTCTAATATGATAAGACTTCTTGCGAAAACATAAAAAATTATAATATGCCCAAACTCTTGGGTGGTTTTGGGGTACTTTTTTAATTATCTCACCTAAATGTTTTCTTAGTCAGTGTATTTGTCTTTACAATGGTATTACGTTGTTGCACAATAGCGTACACTCAGCACAAGTTTTGTGCATAAAGTTTTAAACAAATGTATGTTATTTACGTGAATATATGCAAACATTTTGACATTATTTTGTGTGCAGGATTCAAGAAATGATCTATGCATTTTATGGAAGAATGCAAGTTTATGCAGGGGGTGTGGCCTCAATGGCAATTCAGTAAGCAGTGTGCATGTGACTGAGGAATGTGCAGGGTAGAAATTCAATTACATTAAATCTTCTTGTTTTAAACAAAATTATGCTGCAAGATTATTTTTAAACTACATTTAAGTTCCCTGTTACAGGCAACTCTGCAATCCTTTTCAAATTTCCAGTTTATTCCCCTTATTTAAGTCCCACATATTCCTGTTAATTATAATGGAAAGTTTCCAGCCTTGAAAATCTCAGAATTTTGAAATCTCTGAAAACTGTAATAAATGCTTGAAAACCTCCTGGCATTGATATTTAAGCCAGAAAAAAATGACATCTGAGATGTCAGGGTGAGTTTAAAACATGTTTTAATGGTAAGGTTGACATTTGCATGGAAATTATAGCATTTAGGTATATCATTTAGCAAATTCTTTTATCCAAAGTGACTAACTGTGCATTTTTATACATATAATACTCATTTCATTTCATAAAATGATCCATAAATTCAATCATCACAACAGCAATCTTTCACCGCTCTTCCTCATGACTGGAATCTGTAACTCCAGGCCGGATTTTCCTACGTGCTGTGGAAATAAACTCGATCCATTTCTCTGCAGCCTTACACACAAAAATGTACAGAATTGTTTCATTCTGTGTACAAGGCGAGTCAAGGATTCAAACTATTGTGTACTGTCACATTTAAAATGTTTCTGGTAGCGTTTAACTGTGTCTTACTTGCAATATACAGCAATTGTATGCATTAGGCAGTTCTGTTACGTGTAGATTTTTGTCTCTTCCTCTTCATCATCTTCAACTGTTCACTCCATACTTGTTTATTACACTTATAATGTCAAGAATTGGTTGGCATATTGCTTAGCCTGCTGTATCTGTACAACATGACATCTCTGAATATTGTGTGCGGTGGACTCTGGGGACCCCCCCCCCTCACAAGCACAGAAACTGGGTCAGATAAAAAAAACCTCCACTGAGGCAGTCAAGCTTAGCTCAACAGCGAGCCTGACACTACAAGCTCTCCTTCCCAAACGCTCCCCGCTGAATATCTGAAGGGCTTTTAAGGTCCGGAAAATAATGAACAGATTTTTTTTTCAGAATGGACTGGATGCTAAAGCTATTTGTATTAGCCAACGTGCAACCACTACTAGAGGAAATACACATTTGTGAACATAACTTTGTGATCAACAGCACTTGTTCCTTTTGACATTGCACATGAGCACACAGAAAAAAAAGGAATAGTTTAAAATGTCTCAATTTAATCTCCCTCATGCATTATGACTAGTTGAACACGAAGAACTTTACATTATGTTATCTTTGTATACATGGGTCAATGAAATATGCTAGTCACGAGACATAAGGGAACCCAATGCAATCTCATGGCACCTCATGTGTCTTAGGTGGCTAATTCGCATTATTTGGACGACCACATTTGTAAGTTTTTGTACGATTCACTTTGTGCGAATTCATATGAATCAAGGAGCGATCACACTAGACTATCAGCATGTAAATATTTTTCGGTTTATCTTGTAGAGAGAAATGTCATGGCATGTTGTGACATAACTTACTGGTTTTCCACGTGGTTTGAATTCATAGGTCGGAATTTGCCAGGCTTAAACTTTTCCATAAGGCAAAAAATATGTATTTTCAAACATAATTTTAAATATATTTCAAAATCTAAAAAAAGAAATATATTTTATAATAAATAATAATTTAAAATATGTTTTTCAAAAATTTATTTTTCACTAGTATTTTTTAATAAATATATTTTAAGCATTGATATTTGCGTTGAATTGGAAGAAAAAATGTATGTTTCAAACCTGTGAACATAACTGGCTTTGCGAGATTAAAATTAAATATATTTTCAACTACAAAAATATACAAACTATTACATTTTGCCATAATGGACTGTAAAATTAGAAATGTATTTATTGCTGAAATAAATGTTGAAATATATATTTATATTTAAAAATTCAAAAATATAATTAATTAAGCTTTACTTTCTACAAAATGTATTTCACATATATTTAAAAATATTTTTTTTATATATATTTTTGCCATATTGGTAGGTGCAAGCTTTGCCAAATTGCATTTACGCTCTAATGCATTCGGCATGTATAAATGAAAGTCAATAGAACGAAGAGTATTTAGCTAACTTGTAAAATACGTATGAATTCCTGTGAGATCGTGCTGAAGAACCAATGAGATGCAAAGAAAAAAAATCTACTCAAAATATTAAACATTTTCTTTCATAAATTTAGTATATGGACTCATATGGATTCATTTAATGATAGATGTTTGTGTTTTTTGGACCTTCACCATTTTGAGTTCTGTACAAGATAACATGACAGCATTTTTGTAAACAATTTAAAAAGGTAGTCATACATCTAGGATGCCATGAGAAATAAACAACACGTAAATTACCTAGGAAACCAAAACATTTGTTATTTTCGATGAGGTATTTGTTCAAGAGTTCAGTTTAGCAGCTAGTCAGACCATTAAACAAACACAAACCGGAAGTAAAGTTTGAACCAGACGTGTAGTTGCGTCACCACATGTGTCCAATGAAATGGTCAATACACTCTGGCTTTTTGTTGTTAATGTTTATTTTATTTTAATTACTGTAGTAGTGACATGATTACAGGAAGCGAGCGGAGTGGCGAAGTCTCCGCGGAGTGGCAGAAGCCCCTCACATGACGCGAATTTACGCTTGAAATTCTAGTTATGAGAAATTCACGTGGAAATTCGCGTCATGTGAGGGCTTCTGTGACTTCGCGGAGACTCCGCCACTCCGCTCACTTCCTGTTTAATATATATATATTAAACAGAACGTTTCCTCAGATGTTAAGGGTTCTTTATGGAATCCAAAATGGTTCTTTAATGACATCATGAAGCATCTTTATTTTTTAAGAATAGCCGATTAAAAGTGAGCTATTCCTTTAATTTCCTTATTTCTCTCCAACAAAATAAATGATGATATGCATTTTCAAGCTTTTTTTGAAGCATTGGAGAAATTTTATCATTCCTTTTTAATAAAGTTGTTGTAATGCTTCTAGAATACACCTACTCTTGATCTGTATGGTGTCGAACGTTCATTTCACATAGCAACACAAGATGGCAACTATCCTTCAGTAATGCACTCTTGAGAGACAGCTGAAGCTGGCAGAGGTCCAGACAGCATTTAAAACAAGGCACGGATGTCGCTGATTGCATTTTTCCTAATTAAGCCTCGTCTGACCTTGGCAGAGGCAAATCATTAGATTCTCATTTTAATAATCATACCGCAGCGCTCCTATTCCTCTGGGTCTCTGGGTCTGCACTTAAGCTAGCTATAAGCTTTTCTTCATTTTCTTGTTTACAAGGGGACCCAACTTTACAGTTAGAAGTCATCATTTTGTTGGTGGATATTATTACATAAACGACTCTCTAATTTAGACCCACACACATATGTTTGAAGAACAGAAATGCCTCGGCTCTAAAAGCTATTTGTGTTGCAACGGCTGCTTATTTTAAGTACACATGTTACGTTTCGTCAGAGTTTAATGATTAAATGATGGGAATCCTTATTATTTGTTACTATTGGGTAATAACTCGACTGTCTTCAATTGTGCTAATGAATGGTTACCTAGCAACCACTGTTACACTTTCAAGGCACTTATTCAACACACCGATTCATTAAAATTAACAAAACCTGTTTTCACTAATGACAAATTGAAGTGAGACTGAACAGGTATGTTTAAAACGTGTATACATAGGAAAGAAACAGTGATGGTTAAGCCACTGGGCCATGAAATGTAAAGACACATGATTGGATTGAGCACAGACAGTCACCTGTATTATAGGCTATTGTTAAACTTGTCAGACATGATCTTTCATCCATTCATTAATCGTTTCACCAGTAGAGTACTGGGTTAAGCTGGTCGGGCTCGCCATTAATGGGTTCATACTCCCTGCAGGTTAGTGAAATATTTAATAGATGGGAATGACAGGGAATTATAGCTGTGTTTAATGGTTGCTCATAAAGGTTTGTCAAGGTTTACACTCTCTGTCTTCATTCTGCTTGAATCATTAATCAGACAGAAATGAAGCTTCATGTGTAAGATTGTTGCTGTATTTTTAATAAAAACTACATCAAAATAAGATAATAGGTGTTGAGCTGAATTAGCTCTACATTCTCAGTAAGAAAATATCAGCGCAATCCAAAATGATCTGAGAAAGACACAATCATTTTTTAATGTATGACAATATATAGATGTTAGACTACAATACCCTACACCAGTGGTCTCCAACTTTTTGTGAACAAGGGCTACTACAATGGATAAAACAATCTGGAGGGCTACTTTTTTAATAAAGTCTACTCAAAACTCTCTTACTTGTTTATTTTTTACCTGTTGATGTTTTATCATTGTTTAAAATGTTAACATCCACAAAAAAGCTAAGCTAATATAAAAATATGTAATAAATAAATGCTCACAGACTCCATGCGGGCAACACGCACACACACACTTACATTAAAAATTTCTGTGGCATTTTGTAAAAACAGACATTCCTAAATACATCTAAAGCTACAAAAATTCTACTATTTGAAATAATTGTTATTTTTGTTTTTTTAATGTTCTTTCAAATGTTTATATAAACATAAATTCACAAAATGTTTCACTAAAGTACTGATGTTGTGCAGTTGGCCACACACAGTGAAATGAATGGGTCTCTATGGGCCTCTCCTGGTCACAATGATTTATTTCCTAAACTGTAACCATAAAACTGTTTTTTTTTCTAAAACCAAATGGTTGAATTCAACACATAACATCTAGAGCAATATCTAAAAACAATTTAAATTAAATTTAGATCATAATTTATGTGAATTTTTCATAAAAAATTGATATTTTACAGGCAAGCTAATGGTGTAGTTGAGGAATTGAGTGGTAAACAGGTATAAAAGTACTTCATATCTCCCAAAACACAGCATTAATGTATAGATGGGAAGTAAATGAAAAAAATGATATATTATTTGTATCATTAAAAATGTATATATTTTTTGTAATCACCCTTTGAATTTCTGGGTTCATTTTTACCCCCAGGGAACACTAACGTATACAGAAAAATAGGGGCTTATAGGGTTAAAACAACGCGAGGATGAGAAAATTATAACAGAATTTTACAAATACCTTCATGTCACATGATTTTTACTTAATATCCTAATGATTTTTGCCATACATTTTTTTTAATTTTGACCCATACAATGTATTGTTGGCTATTACCACAGATATACCCGTGCTACTTATGGCTGGTTTTGTTGTCCATGCAGGGTCACATATGTCAACATCATATATCTCTTATTAACATATCTGCAAATTGGAGGACACGTTTTATTTTTCAATATAAAGTATGAAGTTGAAACACATGTACAATTGTGCAATAACAAATAGCCAAAGTTTGACCAGTAAAATAAGCGGATGTTCTTGTAGTTTTTGGGTCTCTGTATTTCTGCACAGGGAATGTCAGTGCTTTCTTACTTCCACCTGAACAAACTCAATTTCTGGACCTGGACCGTGGATCAGTAAGCAACAACATGCAGTGTGTTCATCTGTGACTTGAGCAGAAATCCACTCAATCAAGTTGTTGTTTTATAAAGGGATATCTGAACATTATTATAAGCAGTGGGATAAGAATTTTTTTTTAAATGCTATAGCATTTATAACAAGATTGTCAGCAAGGTTCTTATTTTCATCTGTTAGATCGGATGATCTCTAGATAACCCCTGTAGTAGAAGATAACACGACAGCATTTTTAAATAAAATTATGTATAATTTTCAACTATTGTTATGTTTAACTGAATAAAGAAAGTCTATTCTATGAATTTTCGTTTTTCTAGATGGGAAAAATGATCTTAGTGTTGACTAAAAGAGGTAGACGAATGCTTTTCGGACAAAATGCACAGATGTAAGTGGCACCAGATAAAACACATTCTGAATACAGTAGAAAGCATAATGATATGGCTATGTTAGTGTCAATGGTTATGCAGTGCTGCCCCCTGCTGACAGCATTCTGTATAACAGACCATAACACAGTTTATTGTCATTTCAAGAGTTAGAGAGAGTGATCCATGCTTTTGTGTCCTCACAGGTCGATTATTGTAATTCCCTTTATATGGGAATAAGTCAATCAAACATAAATCGACTCCAGATGGTTCAAAATGCGGCTGCCAGACTTTCGACTGGCATGCGCAGATTAGATCATACTGTATCTCCCCCGTATTATGCACTGGTTGGTGGTCTGTTACGGAGTTGCTCTAATTGAAAGGGCTCCTAAATACTTGAGTGATTTAAGGTCGTGGAGGTCAAAGAGAGTTGATGATTCCTAAATCTAAGCTGAAGTTGAGGGGTGACCGTAGTGCCTTTTCAGTCGTTGGCCCAAAACTGTGGAATATCTCCGACTGTCTCCCTCCGATTAGTTCCTTCAAAATTTGAATTTAAATCTAAGTTAAAAACAGCATTGGGTTAGAAATAACCCAGGAGAATTATGTTAAATTATGAATTTGCCCATTTCTTATTAAAAGCACCACATAGACATATAAACAACAATAAAAACCTGATCTCCCCACAGCATGAGGGCACACATTCTAGCTATTTACAAATATTTTAAAATTAATAAGTAACATCTAAGAAATAAAAGTAGTAACAGGATAGTACATCATGGATGCTCTCACTCACAGCTTCAAAATCATAAAATATACAAAAAATGAGGAATTTACCTTTTCATGAAAGATCCAGATGATGAAACATTCTGCTAAAAATATATTTTGTGAAGTTTTTCAGAAGCGGGGTTGTTTTAAAGTAACAGGACTGTGTGAAAACGAGAAGACACAATTAAAATAATTTTTATGATAAAATGTGACTCTGGAAAGCACCTGCAAACCTTTAGGACGGCACCACCTAGTGGTCAGGAGATGTAAAGAAAATAATAAAATGTTTATATTATTAGATTAAATTGCCACACTGACATTAGACTTCACTCTGTTGATTCCTTCTCTGTATCGCTTTATCATATTTACACCAAATTTGGTGGGTGTCATCATCACAGTCATGACCTGAGGCGCACAGAGCCACCTAGTGGTCTCAAGAAAAGAAAAATGGCTATTTTTGCCTAAAACTAATGCAAACGTAGATCTCAAATCGTGATAATTATCACGTATTCTTTATTTTGTCTGCTGTTTGTAAAAACAAGTCACATCTTTTGTGATTTACTGTTTTCCTTCATAAAATCATCCTACATAATGTAAGGATCATTAACCTTGATATCTTTAATATCGACCAAGTGAAGTACTGATGATGTATTTTGCTGTCTATTTGTGTTAAACATGCGACATTCAAGAATCTCTTCTTTTTGCATCCAGGTCAAGACAGTAGTTAAGTGAAAAACTCTTCTGCCATCTACTGGATTTTGTTTATATTCCATTAAATAAGTCAGTAGGACTCAAATTCAATTTCGAATAATATATTCAACTGTTTTTAGATCAAGGATGTGATTTTAGAGATTTTCTGATATTGGTAAATTCATTTTTTTGAGAGGAGTGGGGTGTTTGGGACAAGTGTGTCATCATCACCCTGCAGGACAACTGCATACTTGTGGCTTTCTATGATCTTCATCATGTAGAATGAATGTGAATATAAACATTGATGCCTGGATTAACACAATACAGTGCCCTAGGGTGACCACATTTAAAGTCATTGCAGGGCTCCAGACTAACTTTTTTACTAGGAGCACTGTAGCCCCTCACTGAAAATTTTAGGAGTGCAAGCAGAAAATGAAGGAGCACACCATAAATCAGCCTGCAATGCAATTATTCACACTTTTATAACTGTATTACCTACACATACTTTAATAATAAGTAGACTTGACATTTATTGCATGTCCTTTTGTACAATTGATCAAACTTTCAGAATAGAAAGTTTCCGGACTAGGACCGGAGTCAATTATTCCGCGTATACCACCGTTACCACAAACATTGCTCTGGTGCCTATTTTTAAGACATTTGACAAGTTAGGTGTGCGGTTTACAGAAAAATAATCAACACCCATAGAACATTTCTCAGCCAATCAGAATGCAGCAGTCAACAGACCTGTGGTGTATAACGTTTAATAAACACTGTTAAAATAACAACTTATCTGATAAAACATTATTTTGATGACTATTAAACTGGAGAACTGATGAGGGGGTCCAGGGGTTTTAATGAAGTTTGTTGTTTAAATGAATATGTTTAATGAAGGTCAATGTGTAAAAAATTATTTATTTTGCATTTAAAATATTTTGTGTCTGTCTTTAATAATAATATTTAGGGGATTTGGGGTTGTGGGCTTCATTTCTTCTTCTTTTGTCCGTGGCATATCACAGGCCTGAATGTAGAAATTGGAACATTATTTCAGGTAAGGCATTAACAAATGAAATTTAAAAAAGTTAAAGTGAAATGCAAGTCACACTGGCTAAAGGCCAGAACATACCTGCACACTGTTTGGTGTAAACCTGAGGATCAGGCTGTGGGTCCAGTCCTGAGGTCTTTAAGTCATCACTTGTGTTTCCAAGTCTTCAGCAATCTGGGTGTCACGATGAGTTTTTTACATGTTGCAGTCTAATCAAAAATGAAAAACAACATTCAAATGATAATGATAAAGGTCTGGTATAAACGTTACACAAGAAATGTGTGAATTTCCTGTGAATCACCTTTATTATAGAAATGATGCTGTATGTCACTCCTGCTTAAAAAACTGAGCTCAGAATCATCAGCATCTCATCTGGGATCTTTCCACAGGAGAAACAAAAGTGACTTCATCCAGAGACCTGAATGACATGAAACTGTTTCATCCATAACACTGATTTGATTTACCTGTGTGCCGATGACATCAGATATTTAACATTTACACAACTACACTAACAAGGGTTCTACTACTGGCTACAGTGATACAATTTCAATAACATAGACATCTTCATATCTGGGTGGGTTTGAAATAAGCATTGTTTTTGGCAAACTCCTCAAACACCACAAAGACTAAATTATAACAACTAATATAAACTTATTTAAATAAATTAGGCTTCATACAAAACACACGTCACATACATTACATTACATGATAAACCTAATTCACACTGATCACAACAAACACCAACAAAAACAAACATTTACATTTTTGGTTTGATGTTAGATTTCAAATGAATGAGTTTGTTGGCATTTCTCAGATCTGAATGAATTAGCCGATAGAAAAACTGAAACAAAAGTTAAGCAAAACTGTAAATGTTTAAAAACTGCTCACTTACCACCTCTGAAGTGATGAAAAATCATCTGGATTTATTACTGCATCCATCAAAAGATACTGACAGCAACAGTTGTGATGTTTGTCGATAAATGATGGCCAACTAATCCAGCTGACAGCATTGAAGGAAAACCAAACCCTGAAAATCTTAAAACACAAAAACTCCCCAAACATTTACAGCAGAAAAAACAAAATATGACAGAAAAAATACAACGACAAACCTGAAAACAACACAATACAGAAAAAACAACGACAAACCTGAAAACAACACAATACAGAAAAAACAACGACAAACCTGAAAACAAAACAATACAGAAAAAACAAAGACAAACCTGAAAACAAAATTGGTCAGAAAAAACAAAGACAAATCTGAAAATTACACAATACAGAAAAAACAACGACAAACCTGAAAACAACACAATACAGAAAACACAAAGACAAACCTGAAAACAACACAATACAGAAAAAACAAAGACAAACCTGAAAACAACACAATACAGAAAAAACAAAGACAATTCTGAAAACAACACAATACAGAAAAAACAAAGACAATTCTGAAAACAACACAATAAAGAAAAAACAAATACAAATCTGAAAATTACACAATACAGAAAAAACAACGACAAACCTGAAAACAAAACAGTACAGAAAAAACAAATACAATTCTGAAAACAACACAATACAGAAAAAACAAATACAAATCTGAAAACAACACAATACAGAAAACACAAGACTAATCTGAAAACAACACAATACAGAATAAACAAAAATAAATCTGAAAACAACACAATACAGAAAAAACAAAGACAAACCTGAAAATGACACAATACAGAAAAAACAAAGACAAACCTGAAAACAACACAATACAGAAAAAACAAAGACAAACCTGAAAACAACACAATACAGAAAAAACAACGACAAACCTGAAAACAACACAATACAGAAAAAACAAAGACAAACCTGAAAACAACACAATACAGAAAAAACAAAGACAAACCTGAAAACAAAACAATACAGAAAAAACAAAGACAAATCTGAAAACAACACAATACAGAAAAAACAAATACAAATCTGAAAACAACACAATACAGAAAACACAAGACTAATCTGAAAACAACACAATACATAATAAACAAAAATAAATCTGAAAACAACACAATACAGAAAAAACAAAGATAAATCTGAAAACAACACAATACAGAAAAAACAAAGACAAACCTGAAAATGACACAATACAGAAAAAACAAAGACAAACCTGAAAACAACACAATACAGAAAAAACAAAGACAAACCTGAAAACAACACAATACAGAAAAAACAACGACAAACCTGAAAACAACACAATACAGAAAAAACAAAGACAAACCTGAAAATTACACAATACAGAAAAAACAAAGACAAACCTGAAAACAAAACAATACAGAAAAAACAAATACAAATCTGAAAACAACACAATACAGAAAACACAAGACTAATCTGAAAACAACACAATACAGAATAAACAAAAACAAATCTGAAAACAACACAATACAGAAAAAACAAAGACAAACCTGAAAACAACACAATACAGAAAAAACAACGACAAATCTTTAAACAATACAATACAGAAAAAACAACGACAAACCTGAAAACAAAACAATACAGAAAAAACAAAGACAAACCTGAAAACAACACAATACAGAAAAAACAAAGACAAACCTGAAAACAACACAATACAGAAAAAACAAAGACAAACCTGAAAACAACACAATACAGAAAAAACAAAGACAAACCTGAAAACAAAACAATACAGAAAAAAACAAAGACAAACCTGAAAACAACACAATACAGAAAAAACAACGACAAATCTTTAAACAATACAATACAGAAAAAACAACGACAAACCTGAAAACAAAACAATACAGAAAAAACAAAGACAAACCTGAAAACAACACAATACAGAAAAAACAAAGACAAACCTGAAAACAACACAATACAGAAAAAACAAAGACAAACCTGAAAACAACACAATACAGAAAAAACAAAGACAAACCTGAAAACAAAACAATACAGAAAAAAACAAAGACAAACCTGAAAACAACACAATACAGAAAAAACAAAGACAAACCTGAAAACAACACAATACAGAAAAAACAAAGACAAACCTGAAAACAAAACAATACAGAAAAAAACAAAGACAAACCTGAAAACAACACAATACAGAAAAAACAAAGACAAACCTGAAAACAAAACAATACAGAAAAAACAAAGACAAACCTGAAAACAACACAATACAGAAAAAACAAAGACAAACCTGAAAACAAAACAATACAGAAAAAAACAAAGACAAACCTGAAAACAACACAATACAGAAAAAACAAAGACAAACCTGAAAACAACACAATACAGAAAAAACAAAGACAAACCTGAAAACAACACAATACAGAAAAAACAAAGACAAACCTGAAAACAACACAATACAGAAAAAACAAAGACAAACCTGAAAACAACACAATACAGAAAAAACAAAGACAAATCTGAAAACAACACAATACAGAAAAAACAAAGACAAACCTGAAAACAACACAATACAGAAAAAACAAAGACAAATCTGAAAACAAAACAATACAGAAAAAACAAAGACAAACCTGAAAACAACACAATACAGAAAAAACAAAGACAAACCTGAAAACAAAACAATACAGAAAAAAACAAAGACAAACCTGAAAACAACACAATACAGAAAAAACAAAGACAAACCTGAAAACAACACAATACAGAAAAAACAAAGACAAACCTGAAAACAACACAATACAGAAAAAACAAAGACAAATCTGAAAACAACACAATACAGAAAAAACAAAGACAAACCTGAAAACAAAACAATACAGAAAAAACAAAGACAAACCTGAAAACAACACAATACAGAAAAAACAAAGACAAACCTGAAAACAAAACAATACAGAAAAAAACAAAGACAAACCTGAAAACAACACAATACAGAAAAAACAAAGACAAACCTGAAAACAACACAATACAGAAAAAACAAAGACAAACCTGAAAACAACACAATACAGAAAAAACAAAGACAAATCTGAAAACAACACAATACAGAAAAAACAAAGACAAACCTGAAAACAACACAATACAGAAAAAACAAAGACAAATCTGAAAACAACACAATACAGAAAAAACAAAGACAAACCTGAAAACAACACAATACAGAAAAAACAAAGACAAATCTGAAAACAACACAATACAGAAAACACAAGACTAATCTGAAAACAACACAATACAGAAAAAAACAAAGACAAATCTGAAAACAACACAATACAGAAAAAACAAAGACAAACCTGAAAACAACACAATACAGAAAAAACAAAGACAAACCTGAAAACAAAACAATACAGAAAAAACAAAGACAAATCTGAAAACAACACAATACAGAAAAAACAAATACAAATCTGAAAACAACACAATACAGAAAACACAAGACTAATCTGAAAACAACACAATACAGAATAAACAAAGACAAACCTGAAAATGACACAATACAGAAAAAACAACGACAAATCTGAAAACAACACAATACAGAAAAAACAACGACAAATCTGAAAACAACACAATACAGAAAAAACAAAGACAATTCTGAAAACAACACAATACAGAAAAAACAAAGACAAACCTGAAAATGACACAATACAGAAAAAACAAAGACAAACCTGAAAACAACACAATACAGAAAAAACAAAGACAAATCTGAAAACAACACAATACAGAAAAAACAACGACAAATCTGAAAACAACACAATACAGAAAAAACAAAGACAAACCTGAAAACAACACAATACAGAAAAAACAAAGACAAACCTGAAAACAACACAATACAGAAAAAACAAAGACAAATCTGAAAACAACACAATACAGAAAACACAAGACTAATCTGAAAACAACACAATACAGAAAAAAACAAAGACAAATCTGAAAACAACACAATACAGAAAACACAAGACTAATCTGAAAACAACACAATACAGAAAAAACAAAGACAAACCTGAAAATGACACAATACAGAAAAAACAACGACAAATCTGAAAACAACACAATACAGAAAAAACAACGACAAATCTGAAAACAACACAATACAGAAAAAACAAAGACAATTCTGAAAACAACACAATACAGAAAAAACAAAGACAAACCTGAAAATGACACAATACAGAAAAAACAAAGACAAACCTGAAAACAACACAATACAGAAAAAACAAAGACAAATCTGAAAACAACACAATACAGAAAAAACAACGACAAATCTGAAAACAACACAATACAGAAAAAACAAAGACAAACCTGAAAACAACACAATAAAGAAAAAACAAAGACAATTCTGAAAACAACACAATACAGAAAAAACAAAGACAAACCTGAAAATGACACAATACAGAAAAAACAAAGACAAACCTGAAAACAACACAATACAGAAAAAACAACGACAAATCTGAAAACAACACAATACAGAAAAAACAACGACAAATCTGAAAACAACACAATTCAGAAAAAACAAAGACAAACCTAAAAATGACACAATACAGAAAAAACAAATACAAATCTGAAAACAACACAATACAGAAAAAACAAAGACAAATCTGAAAACAACACAATACAGAAAAAACAACGACAAATCTGAAAACAACACAATACAGAAAAAACAACGACAAATCTGAAAACAACACAATACAGAAAAAACAAAGACAATTCTGAAAACAACACAATACAGAAAAAACAAAGACAAACCTGAAAATGACACAATACAGAAAAAACAAAGACAAACCTGAAAACAACACAATACAGAAAAAACAACGACAAATCTGAAAACAACACAATACAGAAAAAACAACGACAAATCTGAAAACAACACAATACAGAAAAAACAACGACAAACCTGAAAACAAAACAATACAGAAAAAACAAAGACAAACCTGAAAACAAAATTGGTCAGAAAAAACAAAGACAAATCTGAAAATTACACAATACAGAAAAAACAACGACAAACCTGAAAACAACACAATACAGAAAACACAAAGACAAACCTGAAAACAACACAATACAGAAAAAACAAAGACAAACCTGAAAACAACACAATACAGAAAAAACAAAGACAATTCTGAAAACAACACAATACAGAAAAAACAAAGACAATTCTGAAAACAACACAATAAAGAAAAAACAAATACAAATCTGAAAATTACACAATACAGAAAAAACAACGACAAACCTGAAAACAAAACAGTACAGAAAAAACAAATACAATTCTGAAAACAACACAATACAGAAAAAACAAATACAAATCTGAAAACAACACAATACAGAAAACACAAGACTAATCTGAAAACAACACAATACAGAATAAACAAAAATAAATCTGAAAACAACACAATACAGAAAAAACAAAGACAAACCTGAAAATGACACAATACAGAAAAAACAAAGACAAACCTGAAAACAACACAATACAGAAAAAACAAAGACAAACCTGAAAACAACACAATACAGAAAAAACAACGACAAACCTGAAAACAACACAATACAGAAAAAACAAAGACAAACCTGAAAACAACACAATACAGAAAAAACAAAGACAAACCTGAAAACAAAACAATACAGAAAAAACAAAGACAAATCTGAAAACAACACAATACAGAAAAAACAAATACAAATCTGAAAACAACACAATACAGAAAACACAAGACTAATCTGAAAACAACACAATACATAATAAACAAAAATAAATCTGAAAACAACACAATACAGAAAAAACAAAGATAAATCTGAAAACAACACAATACAGAAAAAACAAAGACAAACCTGAAAATGACACAATACAGAAAAAACAAAGACAAACCTGAAAACAACACAATACAGAAAAAACAAAGACAAACCTGAAAACAACACAATACAGAAAAAACAACGACAAACCTGAAAACAACACAATACAGAAAAAACAAAGACAAACCTGAAAATTACACAATACAGAAAAAACAAAGACAAACCTGAAAACAAAACAATACAGAAAAAACAAATACAAATCTGAAAACAACACAATACAGAAAACACAAGACTAATCTGAAAACAACACAATACAGAATAAACAAAAACAAATCTGAAAACAACACAATACAGAAAAAACAAAGACAAACCTGAAAACAACACAATACAGAAAAAACAACGACAAATCTTTAAACAATACAATACAGAAAAAACAACGACAAACCTGAAAACAAAACAATACAGAAAAAACAAAGACAAACCTGAAAACAACACAATACAGAAAAAACAAAGACAAACCTGAAAACAACACAATACAGAAAAAACAAAGACAAACCTGAAAACAACACAATACAGAAAAAACAAAGACAAACCTGAAAACAAAACAATACAGAAAAAAACAAAGACAAACCTGAAAACAACACAATACAGAAAAAACAACGACAAATCTTTAAACAATACAATACAGAAAAAACAACGACAAACCTGAAAACAAAACAATACAGAAAAAACAAAGACAAACCTGAAAACAACACAATACAGAAAAAACAAAGACAAACCTGAAAACAACACAATACAGAAAAAACAAAGACAAACCTGAAAACAACACAATACAGAAAAAACAAAGACAAACCTGAAAACAAAACAATACAGAAAAAAACAAAGACAAACCTGAAAACAACACAATACAGAAAAAACAAAGACAAACCTGAAAACAACACAATACAGAAAAAACAAAGACAAACCTGAAAACAAAACAATACAGAAAAAAACAAAGACAAACCTGAAAACAACACAATACAGAAAAAACAAAGACAAACCTGAAAACAAAACAATACAGAAAAAACAAAGACAAACCTGAAAACAACACAATACAGAAAAAACAAAGACAAACCTGAAAACAAAACAATACAGAAAAAAACAAAGACAAACCTGAAAACAACACAATACAGAAAAAACAAAGACAAACCTGAAAACAACACAATACAGAAAAAACAAAGACAAACCTGAAAACAACACAATACAGAAAAAACAAAGACAAACCTGAAAACAACACAATACAGAAAAAACAAAGACAAACCTGAAAACAACACAATACAGAAAAAACAAAGACAAATCTGAAAACAACACAATACAGAAAAAACAAAGACAAACCTGAAAACAACACAATACAGAAAAAACAAAGACAAATCTGAAAACAAAACAATACAGAAAAAACAAAGACAAACCTGAAAACAACACAATACAGAAAAAACAAAGACAAACCTGAAAACAAAACAATACAGAAAAAAACAAAGACAAACCTGAAAACAACACAATACAGAAAAAACAAAGACAAACCTGAAAACAACACAATACAGAAAAAACAAAGACAAACCTGAAAACAACACAATACAGAAAAAACAAAGACAAATCTGAAAACAACACAATACAGAAAAAACAAAGACAAACCTGAAAACAAAACAATACAGAAAAAACAAAGACAAACCTGAAAACAACACAATACAGAAAAAACAAAGACAAACCTGAAAACAAAACAATACAGAAAAAAACAAAGACAAACCTGAAAACAACACAATACAGAAAAAACAAAGACAAACCTGAAAACAACACAATACAGAAAAAACAAAGACAAACCTGAAAACAACACAATACAGAAAAAACAAAGACAAATCTGAAAACAACACAATACAGAAAAAACAAAGACAAACCTGAAAACAACACAATACAGAAAAAACAAAGACAAATCTGAAAACAACACAATACAGAAAAAACAAAGACAAACCTGAAAACAACACAATACAGAAAAAACAAAGACAAATCTGAAAACAACACAATACAGAAAACACAAGACTAATCTGAAAACAACACAATACAGAAAAAAACAAAGACAAATCTGAAAACAACACAATACAGAAAAAACAAAGACAAACCTGAAAACAACACAATACAGAAAAAACAAAGACAAACCTGAAAACAAAACAATACAGAAAAAACAAAGACAAATCTGAAAACAACACAATACAGAAAAAACAAATACAAATCTGAAAACAACACAATACAGAAAACACAAGACTAATCTGAAAACAACACAATACAGAATAAACAAAGACAAACCTGAAAATGACACAATACAGAAAAAACAACGACAAATCTGAAAACAACACAATACAGAAAAAACAACGACAAATCTGAAAACAACACAATACAGAAAAAACAAAGACAATTCTGAAAACAACACAATACAGAAAAAACAAAGACAAACCTGAAAATGACACAATACAGAAAAAACAAAGACAAACCTGAAAACAACACAATACAGAAAAAACAAAGACAAATCTGAAAACAACACAATACAGAAAAAACAACGACAAATCTGAAAACAACACAATACAGAAAAAACAAAGACAAACCTGAAAACAACACAATACAGAAAAAACAAAGACAAACCTGAAAACAACACAATACAGAAAAAACAAAGACAAATCTGAAAACAACACAATACAGAAAACACAAGACTAATCTGAAAACAACACAATACAGAAAAAAACAAAG